>NW_028118346.1:12500-66822 GCF_965113295.1 Leuciscus leuciscus | reverse complement strand
AAATAGCGCAATGACGTCGAAAATAGCGTAATGATGTAGAAATAGCGTAATGATGTAGAAATAGCGTAATGACGTAGGAAAATGCATAAATATTAAGTCTGCTGTTTAAAACAATCAACCAGTGTATGAGAATATTTATTATGCGCAAACAGCGGGAAACTGTAATCTATTCCGATTTAAGCTTGTGATATAAACGCGCACATCAACCCGATCACGTTTAGCGTTCATGTAAACACTACATTCAGATTCATCAATTGGAATGATTTCAGTCCGACTGAAACAAAACTTGTGCATGTAAACAAAGCCCTTGATGTGCACATATAAATCATTTAGAATAAACACTGCAATATTCCATAAAAAATATGAATTATTCATTTTCATTTCTTGGTGACTAAATTGTAGATCTGAATTTCAATGGACCCGTTTCACAATAGTAGACAATGGCAATCTACAGTCACCATGAAATCAACTATCTATCTATAAATTACAGAAACGTCTGTCTGTCTGTGTGTGTGTATGTCTGTTAACCACATATCTCTCGAACCGTTAGTCCGATGGATTTCAAACTCGACAGGTGTCTCGCTACGGGCACGAGTAAGTGCAGTGCCAAGTTTGACGTTGTTTGGATGAGAAATGCTAAAGATATCGTTAAATATATAATTTTTAAAGGTTGTGGTTTAAAAATAAACATTCTGACATCTGCCAGCTACATTGTTTACTTCTGAATATTATAGTTTGGTTCCTTCTGAATATTATAGTTTGGTTCCTTCTGAATATTATAGTTTGGTTCCTTCTGAATATTATAGTTTGGTTCCAGAATGTGATAAATCCATTTTGATTAATTTGAGTAAAAATGTGTTTTCTTTACCAAGAAAGTGGCAAGATGAAAACCACTATTTTCTGTTTAAAACTTTCACATAGTATCTTTAGGTTATAATATCATAAAAAATTCATATCCAGATTTGGATTTTCAAAGATCTATTATAAAAACTGATTATTTTCCCCAAAAAATGCAATAAATTCATGACACTTTTTTTTCAAAATGCTATCATATTGAAACTGTTGAAATCAGCCATCACTAAGAAATATCTCCTGAACTTTTTTGACGGCGATCAGCTCACAAATACTGATTTTGCACGGGCACTTTGCACTGCTCCCTGAATCGACGCGCTTATTCATTTGTGGATGTTAACAGAATCTGTAAGTCAGCTATGCTGTTTACTTCTGAATATTATATTTCATTCTGGTGCGCTTAAAGTTATCGCTACTGTGTAACGATAGCCTATGCTATTCACCAACTAAACATATCCTATTCAATGTGTTCACAGTCTCTTTCACGGGCATCATTTGTAGTAGCCTATTCACAAACTGTTTCCTCAAGCATAGCGTTTTCTCGGAGTTCACTGTGTGCTTTCTACCATGCACAAATATGTGTGTAATTGTAACAATGAGCACTCAAACACACCAAACCAAAAATTACTAAAAACACACTCAAAAACTGATTTTGCACGGGCATTTTGCACTAGCACTTAGAAGGTTGTGGTATTCATAAACACTCAGTCAGCTACACTGTTTACTTCTGAATATTATAGTTTATTCACAGCCATCATTTGTAGTAACCTAGCCTGCTCCCTGAATTCAATGCGTTCACAGTCTCTTTCACGAGCACCAAACCAACAATTACTAAAAACACACACAAAAACTGATTTTGCACGGGCATTTTGCACTAGTATATATGATGAAGAGAGCGGGGCTATAACCTGTCACTCACATGAGACCCACCAATAGAAAACCACAACCATCCAACCAATTCCCCACGGACACAATCAAGCCCCGCCCACATTTGTTGTTGATCCAGAAGCGTTTCACTCGGATATACGGCACTATAGGGAAGAAAAGCAATCAGAATCAGATTTATGTTGACCTGTAGTTGGTCCACTAGCGTTGTGTTGTAGTGCAGCTTGACGAGCCGGTTTCTCTCGACAGGAGCGTGTGACTCTGGCCAGGAGGATCGAGAAGATTGAGTTCTTCCACAGCCGAGAGACGCAGCACAACTCCTGGGTCCGGCAGGCGGCCGAGGCCATGGACATCGATGTGGACGACGACCTGCTGATGGGTACGAGCTTCTGAAGTGGCATGAGCAGTGTTTACAGTGTGACCTTTCACCCCTGACCTGTGGCCTGTGCGTTTCAGGAGGCGTTAAAGATGAGGATGATGACCGCGAGCAGCAGAGGCTGATGAAAAGCCTGAAGAACCAGCTCAAGCAGCTGATCTCCCAGCCGGTCTTCAGACACCAGATGAAGACCAAGTACCCGACGCAGATGGGCAAACTAACCCTGCCTCAGCTGCCCGTCGCCACAGCGGACACTGCGCTCGCCAGCATGAGCCGCGACAGAGCGACCGCTAGCGTGAGCCGCGACAGAGCGACCGCCAGCGTGAGCCGCGACAGACCGACCGCCACACTGCAGCGCTGACTGGGTTAAACAGAGGATGGTGTTTACATGTGTGAAGGACAGTGGAAATGCACTGTTACCAAAGGGCGGGACTTTTAAATCATCTTACTTCTGTCAGAAAGCAGGGGGGACGTCTGGGACTGAAGAACATGATCCAGCAGAGAGACGTGTAAAGCGTCTAGTGTTTTATGTCTAGTGGTGTCTACTTCATGGACTGATCCTGATCTGTTCATCTGTAAATGACTGCCTTTAGAAATGTATTGTGAACACAGACCTGATGTTTATATATGAGAAATAATGAACTAGAGATCTTGTAGACTTAGTTTTAAAAAAAGTAAGTGTTCATTTATTTCCTTTAATTTTTCTCTGTTAATTTTAAATCTGTCATGTTTTCTCCATTTGGGCGTTTCACCCAAACATTCTCACATCTTTTACTCTCGTCGTTTCAAACCCATGTGATAGACGGTTAAAGGCTGGAGATGCAAACAAACCTCAAATGGAGTGATTCAGCTGAACCGTCACACTGTCTATCACTGAGATGATTACAATGAAATACTGATAAGCCAGTTGTTTTGCATAATAAAAATATGTGAACGGGATTGTTTGATCATCTCTTTAATGCACATTTGAGTTTAATGCGCAGCGTCTCTAACAATCTCTTATTCATTCAGCGTTCATAAACAGCAGGAACAATCAGAAACACTGAACTGTTTCACACTGACTCTGTCAAGAATGGAAGCTTGTTTTCACCTCAGAATAAAACAATTTAAAATATAATTGCAAGTTTATATCTTGCAATTCTGACTTCTTTTCTCAGAATTATGAGAAGTTGCAATATAATATTTTGCGGTGCACACATATACAGTAAATATAGGCCTTTACATATACACATTTTATTTTAAACCTTTTAGGGGACATTTTTCAGAATTACCTTATTAAAATCTACTTGAATCTGCATATCTGTGTTGTTCAAATACCTACATTTACCAATTACTTCAATCAACCACAATTCTATAGACTGTTACCCATGAAATCTTTCAAGCATCAACTAAAGCCATTTTATACACTGCAAAGGTGGAACAGAAACTGCACGTGACATGGCATTTATGTTTATTTAAGAGTCAAAGATACAAAGGTGTGCACATCCTAAACCCCCTAACTGGGCTCAGGTGCAGGACAACAACAAATCAAAAATAGAAAAAAACAACCTTTTCTATTTATGATTATTTACACAGGCCTACTGTTTAATGCTGCTTATGTATTTACATTGCATAAGGGAAATAGTTTATAAACATGGTTTATAGGGGTGAGGCTGCTATATTATGACTAAATAATTATGGTTCATTAATGATTAATAGCCTTCATTGGGGGATCATGTCTTCATTAGGGGATATCATGCCTTCATTAGGGGATATCAAGCCTTCATTAGGGGGGGATCATGCCTTCATTAGGGGATATCAAGCCTTCATTAGGGGGGATCATACCTTCATTGGGGGGGGTCAAGCCTTCATTAGGGGATGTCAAGCCTTCCCTAGGGGTGGTCAAGCCTTCATTAGAGGGGGGAGTCAAGCCTTCATTAGGGGATATCAAGCCTTCATTAGGGGATCATGCCTTCATTAGGGGGGGGAGTCAAGCCTTAATTAGGGGATATCAAGCCTCCATTAAGGGGGATCATGCCTTCATTAGGGGATGTCAAGCCTTCATTAGGGGATGTCAAGCCTTCATTAGGGGGATCATACCTTCATTAGGGGATATCAAGCCTTCATTAAGGGGGATCATGCCTTCATTAGGGGATGTCAAGCCTTCATTAGGGGGCATCATACCTTCATTAGGGGATGTCAAGCCTTCATTAGGGGGGGATCATGCCTTCATTAAGGGGGGTCAAGCCTTCATTAGGGGGGGTCATGCCTTCATTAGGGGATATCAAGCCTTCATTAGGGGATATCAAGCCTTAATTAGAGGGGGTCAGACCCCCCAAACCCTCTCACTCTCACACAGTCTGGTGGCGTGAGCAGCTGTGACAGTGTCCATCTACTGTGGCATCTTCATCACTGTGGCTCCGCTGCTCCTGCTCTTCATCACTGTGGCTCCGCTGCTCCTGCTCTTCAGCTGTATTCTGCCGGAAGTGCTTTTCTTCGCTGTCGCAGCACTGCTGTCTGTGAGTCTCATAGCTCTTCTCTCCAGGTCTGCTTTCTCCACCATGAACTCCTTTGAAAGCATGTGAAGAAAGAAACAAGTTGTTGATTGAGTTTGAGTAAGTGGCGTCGGTTGAATGTCACTGAAGCGCCGGCACCTTTATCATGTCCATCATGGTTGCCGCGTCCATGCCGTCCAGAGGGCCGTAGTGGCTCAGGTAACACTGCTCTCCGAGGTTTCTCACGGCTATCAGGATGTTCCCCACTTCCTCCACCTGCCGAAGAAACCGCAACATCACAGACATTAACACAAAATAAAATGTGGCGCTTTTCTAAGCGGGTAAAAAGGATAACTATAATGTATGGCGGAATAGCACTTGGGACTTGGGAGCACTTCGACTCGGCGCAGTAAAAAGTCACGTTGGTTCTAATGACAGAAGTGAGAGGGAGAGGATTTTTCAAGCGCGACTTTTTACTGCGCCGAGTCGAAGTGCTTCCAACTTCAAGTGCTATTCCGCCATACATTATAGTTATCCTTTTTACCCGCTTAGAAAAGCACCACGTTTTATTTTGTGTCACCATATTTGGTCGTGTAACTACTCGTGTAACTGTATTTAAATAGGGAAAACATGGAGGTGTTTGGTCGCTTCTAACTTCATCTCTGTTTGGTCCCTAATGAATGACCTGGGCTAAGCTAAGTGCTATCAAAGTGTCGCCGCGCGCCAGAGCGATTGAGTGCACGCACTGAGACGAGAGAGGTATGTATCAACTCGTCTTAGTTAAGGGAATAACATAGTTTAATATGAAAAAACGGTGAAGTATCCCTTTAAGGACTACAACAAACGGCTGGTAGGGACTACACGACATTCCTCCCGAATATGCTAATTAATAACTAGAAGATAACTACACATAAGCTACATAACTTCATCAACTAACCATTCAGAAATGTCCTGTTGCTTCTACATGTTGTCACTTCTTGAGTCTCTCCATCTTTGTCTGACTCTGGTTTGAACATAAAAAGCTAAACGTTTTTTAAATTTCCAGTGCATGTGTGTGTGAGGTAAAAGGACACAAGCTGTTGAAGCCCTGCCCTCTGTGCTTGGAGCAGCAGCTCATTTGCATTTAAAAGAACACACACAAAACGGTGCGTTTTTGCTCACCCTCAAAAAGTTGACAATTTTAACATGCTATATAAAAATATCTGTGGGGTATTTTGAGCTAACACTTCACACACACACTCTAGGGACATCAGAGACTTATTTTACATCTTGTGAAAAGGGCATTATACCACCCCTTTAAGATGCGTTTTGGTCGATCGGATCACAAGTTGACGTTACCCGTTTACACCTGGTGTTTTAATCTGTCTCTTTCGTCCACTTTCAACCCTTTCTATCCTATCCTGGGGAGTGTCTATGAGTGGGTAAATGTATGTTTTTTTTTCCGATCTAATAGACAAAATAAGCTCGCGCAAATTACATATGAACACGACCAGAGACGACGGAGAAACACACGGAGAGCATCAGCTTTAGTTTCTGCTCTGACAGACACAAGACCAGACAAACGATGTGACTGTGTTAGAAATCAGCCGAACGATGAGAGAACATTTGGAATCTTGGTATGTTTTTCGTCTTCAAACCAAACTTGTGTCTCCAGCCGACAGTTTAAATCCCGTCTGGTTAGCGCGCTTCCCATAATGTTTAAAACACACAATCTCAAACACACCTGAGCGAGATAATCAAGGTCTTCAGGATCTCTATAAGATCTGAGGTCGGTGTGAGGAACCCTGCTCTACACGTTCTCATGAGGTCTCAGTGTTTGTACTGTGAGGGCTTAGACCTGGTCTCTGGAGTGGGACATGTGCATGTGAAGCGTCATCTCCAGCTGCTTGTTCCTCTCACTGGTCTGATCCAGCAGTGTCTGTCGCTCGGACAGCTCCTGGTTAGCCATCTGCCTCAAGCACAAAAACACGTCAGTATGTCACGCGTGTGTAACGAGCCCGTAATGCTGGTTTCACTGATGTGAATGTACCAGTTTGTAGGTGTTGTGCTGCTGTTTGAGGGCGTCCAGCTGGTCCTGGCTCGTCTTCATCTCGTCCGTCAGGCTGTTTAACTTCTGCAGAAGATCCTGTCGGCTGATGCTCAGAGTCTCGTAGCGTCTGATGATCGCCGTCACCAGCTCCGTCCGGTACCCTAGATAGTCTGCACAGCGGGGATGAGACTAAAGGCCCGTTCACACCAAGAACCATAACTATATCAGCGTCCACACCGGACAATATCATATCTGTTTATTATAGGGCTGTCAAATAGAATTTTTTATTTCGAATATTCGTAAAAAAAAAAAAAATGCACATTCGAATGCAAAAACCGTGCATTCGAATTTTTGGTGTGTCGAGAGGCGCGCGAGACATGACGATGACGTAACTGAAGCGGTTTGTTCCTGTTAGTGTATCCAGTACAGCAGGTGTGGCTGCATTCTTCATTTGTAAAATGGCGGGAAATGGCTTCATGCTGACGAAAGCCTCTCAGTTGGAGGCAAAAATCGTGCAATGACACTTACATTTACATTTTACATTTATGCATTTGGCAGACGCTTTTATCCAAAGCGACTTACATTGCATTATCCTATACATTTATACATAGGTATGTGCAATCCCCTGGGATCGAACCCACAACCTTGCGTTGTTAACGCAATGCTCTTACCACTGAGCTACTGGAAAGCTGATCACTTGACCAAACCTGCACATCGGTCAGATCTGAGTGTGTGTGTGTGTGTGAGTGTGTGCGTTCATCAGCTGAAACACTGTCAACAGAAAGCACTCAGCACTCGCTCAGATCAAGAGCGTCTGGTGTTTTTGATGATCAATATGTAGATGTAGTGAGTAGAAGTGGAGTGTTTCTGAATGCCAGTTTGCTATTGTGTGTTCATGTAGTTCATTATGCTGTGTGTTTTCTCAGGTTACTGATGCACAAACACAGTTTTATGCACCATAGTAACCTACTTTTACTTGCATGCACATTAAGAAAATTATATTTTATTTTAAAACAATTTTTTCAAAAGTTAATGCACTTTAAAAAGTTAATGTCGTTTCATTTCAATAAAAGATGCGATGCTTGATTTGGTTTATATTTGCTTATTGCGCTCGCTTGAGCCCTCTTGTGGGCATAGGAGACACTACAGCATTTTTTTCTTCTAACATAGTATTGCCTTTAGAATTCTAATATAATTCGAATTTAGCTTTTCAGCCATTTTGACAGCCCTAGTTTATTATAAGTGCTGCAGTTTCGTCTGTCGCTTTAAATGCTTGAGTTCTTTAAAGCAGGATGGATTCTGATTGGCTGTCAATGTTTTTATCATTCATGAGCTGGAAAAGAAATTTGTTTTGAAAGAGATTACAGTGGCATTGTTC
This sequence comes from Leuciscus leuciscus, assembly GCF_965113295.1. Taxonomy (NCBI): domain Eukaryota; kingdom Metazoa; phylum Chordata; class Actinopteri; order Cypriniformes; family Leuciscidae; genus Leuciscus; species Leuciscus leuciscus. The sequence goes on along the minus strand of NW_028118346.1, from coordinate 58,828 downwards.
CTGTGTCGTTATAGTTGAGGTGTGGCTATTATATTTAGAACTATATCTTTATCGTTATAGTGATCGTTCCTGGTGTGAACGGCCTATAGACTAAATAAAAGATAGTTTTCTGTCCAAATGTTCTTACTGTCTGGAAGTAAATCAAGAGTCTTCATCAGAAAGTCCTCGAATATCTTAAATTTGTTCACTCGCTCTTTTAAATACAGTCGTCTGTTGAATAAAGAAAACATGATTAATGCACATCTCAACTTTAACAGTCATAAGATTTCAGATTTTGTTTAAAACTGGTTTGAGGTATATGTGTGTTTGAGTGTGTCTGATCCGTGTACTCGTCAGTACTGCTGTAAACCACTGGACTGTCTTTACTAGTTACCTTGCCTGTAAGTCTTGGAGATGTGAGGACAGTTCAGCTTTCTCCTTTTCCTTCAGCTCATTCTGCTGTCTCTCCATCTGGAATTTCTTCAGCGCACGGCGACGTTTCAGCTCGTTCTCCTCCACAAACTTCTCAAATTCTGCTGCTCTTTGTTTTGTCTGTGTGAGGAGACATGATCTCAAGCAAACATGATCGAACAACAGTTTCATCCACTAATGTACCGTAACCCCAAACAAACAGCTGGAGGGTATATCTGTATAACGATAACTATAATCCACACTGGACGATATCGTTCCGTTTATTATAAGCGCTGCAGTTTGTTGTCTGTTGCTTTAAATGCTTGAGCTCTTTAAAGAAGGATGATTCTGATTGGCTGTTTTTATCCTTCATCAGCTGGAGAAAAATTGCTCAGAAAGATATACAAAGGACTTCCGGTTTTGACATGAGAGAGTAGCACACGTTTCACGACGACTCCGTATTTTTTTTATATAACTTCGTCAGAACATCTCTTTAGTAATTGTAACACTAATAAAATTATAGTCCCGCATCCTGCAAACTACTAGCCGACTATAGGATTCAGTTTGTTCAGTTCTCTAAACATGCCGGGCAAATCTCGAAAAGCTCCAGACCAGGCCTTGACACCCTCCGGCGCCAATGTGGAGGAAACGCCTGAGAAAGACACTCCAGAGTCCGATAATTCAGCTATCCTCAATGCCATCTCCTCTCTTCGCATGGAACTTCTTTTAATCAAATCTGACATTGGGGAAATTATTGACTCAAAAATCGAGCAGCTATCACTATCCGAGGGGAATTATCCGAGGGGAATTATCGACATTCAAAAAGAGGCCAACGCGGCAATTTCGGAGATTAAAGTTACGGTGGACGATCATGCTGCGAAATTAACGAGCCTGGAAAATCATGCTTCCACTTCTTCTGACACGATGGTTAAGATGGAACAAGATTTGGGAAAGCTAAAGCTTACAGTGGAGCAACTCACAGAAAAATGCACAGACCTCGAGAGCCGCAGCAGAAGACAAAACATCCGCATACTGAACATTAAAGAGGGTGCTGTATCCGGAGTTAAACCTAGAGATTTCGTTGCCCAACTCCTTGCAGAGGCCTTGTCACTAGACAAACCCCCGCACGTGGACCGCACCCACCGAGCTCTACGTGCCCGTCCTGGAAGTGATGAACCACCACGGGCCTTCATTTTGCGTTTGCATTACATTCATGAGATGGAAGAAATAATGCAAAAAGCTGCTAGGATGCAACAGATTTTCTTTAAAGGCCAAAGAGTTAACATTTTCCCGGACTATCCGCCGGCTGTGGTAAAGCGACGCGCACTCTTCAAACGTGCGAGGGAGTTGTTGAAAGATAAGCCAGGAGTTAAATACGGACTGCAATATCCAGCGAAACTGAGAGTCTCGCACAACGGCAAAGAGTATTTCTTCACCGATCCTGACAAAGCGGTCAAGTTTGCTGAACGTAACTTTGAAATTCCAGGATCAGTCTAACTGTACATTCACACCACCGCCGACTTGAGCTTCCAAAGTTACCGGAAGTCATTCATTTTCAATGGAAGCTGGCTTCTCTCAGCTGCAAGGAGCATCAAATCCATCGGCGTCGCGTTTTGGGCGTTTTGAGCGTCAATCAGAAAGTTGAAAGTAGCTCAACTTTATGGTAATGAGCTATGACGCGGTTCAGCGGCAAGCAGCGGCAAAATGCCAGAAACCAATCAGAATATAGACGTCCTTCGCGCTGGCTGATTCCAGAGAAACATACGATGTAAACTTTTGTTCCTACCAAAACATTAGTTCCGAGAAAATGGAGGAGAAGTTGATCATCGCCGTTGCTGGGTTTCTTATCATTATCGGATTAATTGCACAGTTTAACCATAGAGTGAAAGTTTATCATTTGCATGTGTTTTTAAGTCCTGTCAGTTTAACAGGGCGCGCTTGACAGGGCATATATAAGAACGAGCAGAGAGAGAGAGAGCCCCGGCCGCGCGCGCGCACTCACTATTAATGATAATAATAGCTAATTATTATTTTTTCCCGACCAAATGTGACCAAAACGGTTATAAAAATGCTGTCATTATAACATTTCATGGTGTGACCATAGACTGTAAAGGGTGTGACACAGACTTCAGAGCGGCCAAAGCGTCAACAAACTTCCCCGTACTTTTTGACAAGCGTCCTTGACAGGGCGGCCAGAGCTTCTTTGCAGCTCAAGTCGGTGGCGGTGTGAACGTACAGTAAGGGACGCTGTTGGACTGAGTCAAGTAAGATCAACATAACGTAACTGACGAAAACGTATTGACTGTTTGCATGATGTTTATAAAACTCATGTCGTGTTATTTACATTGAGATGTTCACCCTGAACTCTTTATTACGGAGTTGTGCTGATACGAGTTTTCTTTTTTGTGTGTGTGTGGAAGTTTAAGATTTGATACCATTTTGATTATATTTTTTGTCATTATATTCAATTTGTTTCGTAATTCCGTGTCGCGCCGCGAGTTCTGTAGTCGGTCAGATGACGGGATTAATGTTTGAGTTTTGGGGAATGGGGGGTAGGGGCCTGTTTAAAAGGGTGCAAGGTATGAAACAAGCAGTGATAATGATTAGCCTGATTTTCAATCACGTAAAGAATAATGACAACTCAGAGTAACAGAAGGGGTCTCAAATTTACATTGTGGAATGTAAAAGGATTAAACCATCCGGTTAAGAGAAGCAAGATATTATCACATCTAAAATCTCTCTCCACAGATATAATATTTCTGCAGGAAACTCATCTCAAAGTGGACTCCAAAGACAAATTAAAATCCGGATGGATAGGACAGATCTATCAATCAAATTTTTTACATAAATCTAGGGGGGTAGCTATCTTATTACGAAAGGGGGTCCCATTTAAACAAAAAGCCCTGAGTGCCGATCGGGATGGCCGTTATGTTATTCTATCTGGTGAGGTTTATGGCTTCCCGATTACGTTGATAAATGTATACTGTCCAAATTCCGATGAACCAGACTTTTTTAGAAAAGTATTTTCTCTTATCCCCAATATATCCCAAACAAATCTTGTTATAGGCGGGGACTTTAATTGTGTCCTTGATGCATATCTCGATAGATCATCGTTTAAAATCTCACCGCAATCCAATTCAAGAAATTTTTTGAATGCATTCATTAATAATTCTAATTTAGTAGACATATGGAGACTTATGCACCCAACCGAAAGAGATTATACATTTCACTCGCATGTACATAATGTATATACTCATATTGACTATTTCTTGGTGGACAACAACCTTATTTCTAATATCCTAAATTCCAAAATTCACGATATACTGATTTCAGACCACGCCCCAGTTTCATTTGAAGTTGTCCTTGATCAAACATCTTCTATCCGCCCTCTATGGAGGATGGACCCTCAACTTATTGAAGACCCTAAGTTCATTGATTACATGAGTTCACAACTGGAAAAAAAATTGAAAGCAATGATAAGCCAGAGACATTATCAGGACTGCTCTGGGAAACTTTAAAAGCTTATATAAGAGGTTGTGTTATATCATATCAGGGGTCCCGAAATAAACTTTACAAAACGAAACTAATTGATTTAGGGAAACAAATGCATCGGTTAGACAATGAAAATGCACTAAACCCCTCACCTGATACTCATAAGAAAATTCTACAGTTAAGGTTTGAATACAATAAAATAGTCTCTACTAAAATAAATAAAACTTTTCATTTCGTTAAACAGAAATACTTTGAATTTGGGGAGAAGCCCCATAAATTATTAGCCAGACAATTGCGAAAAATAGATAGTGAAAGAACAATTCATAAAATACAGACAAAAAGTGGGACACAATGTATCGCAAATAAAGAGATAAACCAATGTTTTAAGGAATTTTACTCAAAGTTATACTCTTCAGAAACTGATTTGGACCCACAAACAATGGATGAATTTGTACGTAAATGTACTCTTCCCACTCTATCCCCAGATGATCGGAATATAAATAAAGATATCTTAATAAAGATATCTCTTTGGAGGAATTGAAGAACACAATAAACTCTTTAAAGAGCATGAAAACTCCTGGCCCAGACGGGTTACCAGCCGAACTATATAAAAAATTCAGCGACATCCTTACTCTTTATTTGCTTAAAACTTATCAGCAAGCATTAACAACTGGACTACCGCCAACCTTTTCTGAAGCTATTATCACAGTAATTCCTAAAAAAGGTAAAAATCCTGAAGAAGTTGAGGGATACAGACCTATCTCCCTTATTAATGTTGATCAAAAAATATTATCCAAGACACTTGCTAATAGACTTGGCAAATTAATTAACAAACTGGTTAACACAGATCAGAATGGATTTATTCCAGGAAGAAGTACTATACATAATACTAGACACCTGTTTAATATAATTTATCATCCCAAGGCAATCCGAGACAATTTGGTTGTAATCTCATTGGATGCCGAAAAGGCATTCGACCGAGTAGAATGGCGTTATTTATTTGCTATCCTTGAGAAATTTAATATGGGAGATGAGTTTATAAATTGGATTAAAATTTTGTACAGTAGTCCATCGGCGCGGGTTCTAACAAATAAAACAATATCGAAGCCGTTCTATCTTCAAAGAGGAACCAGACAGGGCTGTCCTCTCTCACCCCTTTTGTTCGCTTTAATAGTAGAACCTCTGGCAGAAACCATTCGATCTATAACACTTTAACACTTCAAACACTGTTAACAAAATATCACTCTACGCGGACGATATTTTGCTTTATACTACCCAACCTCAGGTGTGCTGTTATACCCCTTCCTGTTATTCTCAAAACTATTACTAACTTTGGAAAATTCTCTGGCTTTAAAGTAAATTTTGAAAAAAGTGAACTCATGCCCATTGGTCAGAAGGATTTATCTGTAATACACTCCTCCCCATTTAAAGTTTCCACGGAAAAAAATACATATTTAGGAATAGTGGTTACTTCTAAATATAATTTACTACTCAAAGCTAATTTCAACCCCTTACTAAGTTACAAACCTGTATACACTATTGGAAAACTCTCCCGATCTCCTTAATTGGCAGAATAAATGCGATAAAAATGATATTTCTCCCTCAAATCTTATATTTATTTCGTAATATTCCAATACTTTTGCCCAAGTCATTCTCTGGCAGAAACCATTCGATCTATAACACTTTAACACTTCAAACACTGTTAACAAAATATCACTCTACGCGGACGATATTTTGCTTTATACTACCCAACCTCAGTCACACCTAGATTCGATTGTTCTTCCTTTTCTATGGAACTATAAGGGTCACAGAAACAAAAAAATACACCTTTGTAAACCCAAACATGAGGGGGGGGGTTGGCCCTTCCGGATTTTCGCATTTATTACTGGGCCACTCACTTACAAGTTTTTGCACTATGGTTGGAACAGTCGGCTAATGCCCCAGAATGACTTCAGATGGAGCGGGATTACTGCCATCCCTATGATCTTGGAGCAGTGCTGCTTTCCCCAGTGATATTAGACCAAACTGTAGTTAATGGTTTTGTCATTAAAAGTCAGTTACGTATTTGGAGACAGATAAGAGATTACCTTAATATAAAATCACTCTCCCTCTTAATCCCGATCGCAAATAACCCATCATTTCCCCCTTCAAGGTTGGATTCGACCTTTAATCAATGGAAGGAATTGGGTATATGCACAGTCAAGGACCTTTATTTGGATGGAGCGTTAGCTTCCTTTACGCAACTACAAAAGAAATACAACCTTCCAAAAAAAATTTTTTTCAGATTTTTACAGATAAGAAATTACTTGCGTACACATAATGTCGCCCTGGATGAGGTCCCGCCCTCAATTGGTGATGATTGTCTCATTCAGTTTAGAGGAAACAAAAATCAGTTATCTTTAATTTATGGAAAGTTACAAGCAGCTACTTCTCCCTCTACAAGCTTGATTAGAGAGGAATGGGAACGAGAGATGGGGATTGGAATCTCTGAAGAGATTTGGCAGAATGGTTTAGAGGATATTGATAAACAATCGGTCAATACAATATTATGCCTCATTAAATTTAAGGTCTTACATAGATTACATTTCTCAAAAAAGAAATTACATAGGTTTTTCCCCAATGTCTCGCCTCTTTGTGATAATGCAAATCAGAGGATGCTGATTTAGCCCATAGTTTTATTTTCTGCCATAAAATACAGGGATTCTGGTGTGAGTTTTTTAAAATGCTTTCAGATGTACTTAATGTAAACTTGGAACCAGACCCAGTGCTCATTATATTAGGACATTCTAACCATGTATATTCATTGAACAGTGCTCAAAAGAAATTTCTCACATATTGTCTGATAACAGCCAAGAAACTGTACTGTTTTGGAAAAAGGTTTACCCTCCTGATGCTAAATTATGGCTTGAGGAACTGATGTCTACTCTACACCTGGAATGAACTAGATACCTTTGGAAAGGCAACATTGGACAATTCCACAAGATTTGGGACTCTTTCATCTGCTACCTTAATAGGAATGTTACTCCTTAATGCAATGTATTGTAGGCTGACCTAAGTGCTGTGTATTAATGTCACTGGATTGTATATTAACAGGCGGGGGATGGGGTGTTTATATATATATATATATATATTTTTTTTTTTTTTGCATATAAGAAAATCAATTCTGGAACCTGTAATTATTTCAAGGCTACTTGTTGTTTGAATAAAAAACCCATTTGACAAAAAAAAGAAAGATATACAAACGATATTGTTTCTCTGTGCAGTCGTAGTTATAGTTGAGGTGTGGACTCTTTGTGTTACTCTTTTACATTTAGAACGATTTTTAAAACTGTCTTTATTGTTATAGTTATCGTCCTTGATGTGAACTAGGGCTGTCAAAATTGCTCAAAAATGACGTTCGAATATTCCCTCTAAAAAACACACGAATATTCGAACTATTCGAACATCTGGTTGCGCATTTTTTCAATGACGCGCATTACGTCAATAACAGGACAAATTAATACAAAGAGACATACATAACTTGTATAGGTAGTTAATTTAAGTTTAAACATATTTGACAATGTATTACCAACACAAAACCAAGTAAATAAACTAATGGCCAAGACCGCAGACTCGCTCACTCGCAGGCACTCTCTCTCTCTCTCTCTCTCTCTCTCTCGCGCCCTCGCGCTCACGCTCTCTCTGCTCATAACGGTTTAAATGAACAACAATAAGCACATGTTGAGTGCTGATCAAGAGTTTTGTGCAAGCAATTTAAGGTCGCGACTCTTGCCCCAAATATAGCAGGCTTCATTCAGTGATTGAAACAAATGTATTAACATTAATTGAAGTTTTACAGTATAGAACCGACATTGAACGCTCCGAGTGAGCTGTGGTAAACATGGAACTTTTCTGTTTAACTTTAAATAAAATGAGGCACACAATTCCGAGAAATGTGACAACAAAGAACTTTTACCCTGAGGTTCATAAAAAATAAAGTGCTATTAAAAAAGAAAAAGGCTACTTACATTATTGGTGCTTGTATTAAAAAAAGGAAAAACTGACTGCAATTTATTCCATTGTCTTTTAGTGCACTGTCAACTTTCAGCAGTGACGCTGTGCTAGACAGTGCGACTCGTGTGACCTGTCCCTCAAGTCTTGTTTATACTCGACGCGTCCGCACGAGCGCGAATCGCCCCCTATCGTTTCAAAGAATAGTACAACGGCGAGCGCGTCGAGTATAAACGCCTCGTCCGTTTGGGGGAGGTGCGCGCGCAGTCTGCGGAGACTCGCGCTGTGGAGACAGGCGAAAGTATAAACAAGGCTTCAGGCAGCGCGCGCGCCCACTCGCAAAGCAGACAGCCGCGCCTCTGCTTCCGCGGGCGTGTTTTTCCATATTCGAAATTCACATTCGAATATTAATTTTCACGTTCGAATTTCTGTTTTTTAAAACTATTCGAATATATATTCGAATTTAGAATATTCGTTGACAGCCCTAATGTGAACGGGCCTATAGATTGTGTTTTACAGTACACACTTGACTGTGAATGAATGCGATAGAGTTTTTCAGCAGGGGGAGTCAGAACCCTACAGTCCTACATGTAAGTGCAGGAGAACCCCTGATCTCGCTCACCTCAGTCTGTCTCTGCTGTAGCTGAGCTCTTCTCTCTCGCAGGATCTTCATGCAGTCGTGAACCTGCTGTCGTTTCTCCATCAGCTGCGTGTTCATCTCGTCCACCTCCACACGCTTCTTCAGGACCAGTGTGGACTGCAGTGTGTTCACGCCCGTCTCCAGGAGCCCGCTGGAGCTCTGCAGCACATCACCAGCAAATCACATTACCAGCAAATCACCAGCACATCACCAGCAAATCACATTACCAGCAAATCACCAGCACATCACCATCACATCACCAGCAAATCATATCACCAGCACATCACCATCACATCACCAGCACATTAGCAGCACATCACCAGCACATTACCAGCAAATCATATCACCAGCACATCACCAGCACATCACCATCACATCACCAGCACATCACCATCACATCACCAGCACATCACCATCACATCACCAGCACATTACATCACCAGCACATCACGAGCAAATCACCAGCAAATCACATCACCAGCAAATTACATCACATCACCAGCAAATTACATCACCAGCACATCACATCACCAGCAAATCACATCACCAGCACATCACATCACCAGCACATCACATCACCAGCACATCACCAGCATATCACATCACCAGCAAATCACATCACCATCACCAGCACATTACCAGCAAATCACATCACCAGCACATCACCAGCACATCACATCACCAGCACATCACCAGCAAATCACATCACCAGCACATCACATCACCAGCAAATCACATCACCATCACATCACCAGCACATTACCAGCAAATCACCATCACATCACCAGCACATTACCAGCAAATCACATCACCAGCACATCACATCACCAGCAAATCACATCACCAGCAAATTACATCACATCACCAGCAAATTACATCACATCACCAGCAAATCACATTACCAGCAAATCACATCACCAGCACATCACATCACCAGCACATCACCAGCAAATCACATTACCAGCACATCACATCACCATCACATTACCAGCACATCACATCACCATCACATTACCAGCACATCACATCACCATCACATCACCAGCAAATCACATTACCAGCAAATCACATCACCAGCACATCACATCACCAGCACATCACCATCACATCACCAGCACATCACATCACCAGCACATCACATCACCAGCAAATCACATCACCATCACATCACCAGCACATTACCAGCACATCACATCACCATCACATCACCAGCAAATCACATCACCAGCACATCACATCACCAGCAAATCACATCACCATCACATCACCAGCACATTACCAGCAAATCACATCACCAGCACATCACCAGCACATCACATCACATCACCAGCACATCACCAGCAAATCACATCACCAGCACATCACATCACCAGCAAATCACATCACCAGCACATTACCAGCAAATCACCATCACATCACCAGCACATTACCAGCAAATCACATCACCAGCACATCACCATCACATCACCAGCAAATCACATCACCAGCAAATTACATCACATCACCATCACCAGCAAATCACATCACCAGCACATCACATCACCAGCACATCACCAGCAAATCACATTACCAGCACATCACATCACCATTACATTACCAGCACATCACATCACCATCACATCACCAGCAAATCACATTACCAGCAAATCACATCACCAGCACATCACATCACCAGCACATCACCATCACATCACCAGCACATCACATCACCAGCACATCACATCACCAGCAAATCACATCACCATCACATCACCAGCACATTACCAGCACATCACATCACCATCACATCACCAGCAAATCACATCACCAGCACATCACATCACCAGCAAATCACATCACCATCACATCACCAGCACATTACCAGCAAATCACATCACCAGCACATCACCAGCACATCACATCACCAGCACATCACCAGCAAATCACATCACCAGCACATCACATCACCAGCAAATCACATCACCAGCACATTACCAGCAAATCACCATCACATCACCAGCACATTACCAGCAAATCACATCACCAGCACATCACCATCACATCACCAGCAAATCACATCACCAGCAAATTACATCACATCACCATCACCAGCAAATTACATCACATCACATCACCATCACATCACCAGCAAATCACATCACCAGCACATCACATCACCAGCACATCACCATCACATCACCAGCAAATCACATTACCAGCAAATCACATCACCAGCACATCACATCACCATCACATCACCATCACATCACCAGCAAATCACATTACCAGCAAATCACATTACCAGCAAATCACATCACCAGCACATCACATCACCAGCACATCACCATCACATCACATCACCATCACATCACATCACCAGCAAATCACATTACCAGCAAATCACATCACCAGCACATCACATCACCATCACATCACCAGCAAATCCAGGGCTTGAATTTCGGCGCGGGATTGCAGGTATTGCGCATAATTTTTATAATTCCCGCAGGTCTCCCACTTATAATGCGGGAAATTCCCGCAAACATTGATTCACTTTAGCCTGTAGGTTGTATTAGTAAATTAATCCACACAGATTATAAAATCAAATCAGTCATTTTAAAACTGTCTGCGAGACGCAATTTCTCAAACCGCGTGAGTGATTCAGCGGTGCTGCGTCTTCTATCTCTCGTCTCTCAACATGTGTTGCACAAGGCAATCGTTAAGCGCTGCAGGCGGCGATACACTCTCGCGTTTCGGGAGTCGGGATAGACGGAGTTGTCACTTGCATAATCGGGCCAGCATTGCATCATGAGTAACTAAAGTTTACCATTTGCACGTCTTTTTAAGTCTTACCAGTTTAAGCATTCACGCGATTTTAAACTCTTCGTGGACCTGGTTAAATATGAGGTTATCATGTTGGGGGATTTTAATACTGATGTTCAGAAAAGTGATGTTTCAGGGTATAAAGCATTGATGAATTTCTGTCGCTCCAATAGTTTACATCAGCTGATTAATGAACCTACACGTGTGTGCTCTACCACCCAAACTACGATTGATCTTGTCCTAGTATCAGACAAATCTAGGATAACAGAAAGCGGGGTTATAAAATATGGGTTGAGTGACCATTCTATTATTTTCTGTACTAGAAAGATCAAGAAAGCAGTGCTCAACTGTCATACTTCTATAAAAACCCGTTCACTGAAAAAGTATAGCAAAGAAGCACTGAATGGCTGTTTAAATAAAATGAACTGGTCTAAAGTTTTGCAATGTAGTGACGTGGACAGAGCATGGTGCCTATTTAAAAGTATGTTTTTAGAAGCTGTGGATAAAATAGCCCCATATAAAGAAATTTGAATAAGGCAGAGAACAGAACCCTGGGTGAATGATGACGTCCTTGAGGCAATTAGGGTAAGAAATAGGAAGTATGGGAAATTCAGAGAAAATAAGGATGAGCAGAGTTGGGCTGATTATAAAAAGGCTAGAAATGAAGTTAATAGATTAGTGGGCAATACTAAAAAGGCATATTTCAATGAAAAAATTACTGAATATAGAAACGACTCAGGAAAGTTATGGAAATCCCTTAAGCAACTTGGCTACAGTAAAAGGCTAAAAACAAAAAACAGTAATATCACTCTAGATCTTGGCAACAACATTACATCAGAGAAGGAGATGGTGGCAGATAGCTTTAATACGCATTTCTCATCAGTTGCCAGGAAGCTTGTGGAAAAGTTACCTGGTCAGACTGGTCAATATGGTGAAAGTCATGTGCAGGACTTTTACTCTCAGTTACAGTAGGTGTCCGGGCGGGGAGTTTCTTTTTTGAAAAGGTGAGGGAGACACTTGTTCTTGAGAAGCTGAAGAGGCTTGATGGCTCTAAAGCCACAGGATTAGATTTTATTCCATCTAAATTCGTGAGGGATGCCGCTGAGATTATTACTCCGAGCATTACACATATTATAAACAGGTCGATAGAACAAGGATGCTTCCCCAATGACCTCAAGATTGCCAGAGTGATTCCATTATATAAGAAAGGGAGTAAACTAGACCCTGGTAATTATAGACCCGTCTCAATTCTTGGTTGTCTGTCAAAGGTAATTGAAAAGATTATTTTTGAACAGATTGATAATTACTTAAAATCACAAAACCTACTTTATGAGTTCCAGTCGGGTTTTCGGAAATCACATTCTACGGATTCCTGTTTATTGTTTCTAACGGACTATATAAAAAAGGAGGTAGATAATGGAAACTTCTGTGGCATGGTCATGTTAGACTTACAAAAAGCTTTTGATACAGTCGACCATGGTGTCTTAATGTATAAATTGAAAGCCATGGGTTTTAGTGAATTAGCACAGAAATGGGTGGGCTCCTATCTGGAAAATAGAACGCAAGTAGTGGACATTGGGGGGAAAATGTCTCAGCCAAAAGGCATGGACTGTGGGGTACCTCAAGGGAGCATTTTGGGTCCACTTTTCTTTTTACTATATATAAATGATCTAAAGTCTGCTTGTTCATGCAGTCTTTTTTTATATGCAGATGATTCTGCGATGGTTGTTTCTCACAAGGATAAAAATATGATTGAAAACAAACTTAGCTCAGCACTTCTAAATGTTAGTATGTGGATGGCTGATAACAGATTATCACTTCATTTAGGGAAAACTGAATCCATATTGTTTGGAACAAAGATAAAGTTAAAGAAAGCCTCCAGTTTTAAGGTCCTAGCTGGAGATATTGTAATTACTGCCAAGGAATCAATCAGTTATCTTGGATGTATGTTAGATTGCAATTTATCTGGAGTAGGTCAGGCCCATAAGGTAATTACTAAAGTAAATCAGAGAGTCCGTTTTTTGGCCAGAATATCAAAGTTTTTGGATGAAAAAACAAAGCTAATTCTGGCAGGAGCTTTAATTCAGCCATATTTTGATTATGCGTGTGGATCATGGTACAATGGTGTCACAGGGAACCTGAAACATAGACTTCAGACGTCTCAAAATAAATTAATAAGGCTTATTTTAGACCTTCCCATAAGAACTCATCTGGAATCTTCCCACTTTGAAAGAGTGGGATGGTTGGAAGTTGAGGATCGCGTGTCTCAGATGCAGCTGGGTATGGTACATAAAATTGTTAATGGAGATGTTCCCAAATATTTTAGAAATTATTTTAAAAGAGTAAGTGAAGGTCACAGTTACTCCACTAGGGGTAGCTCAACAGATTTTGTACCCCCCAGATTTAAAACTAATCTGGGCAAACAGTCTTTTCTTTATGCTGGAACTATCCTTTGGAATCGGTTACCTGGTACACTAAAGACAGTACTAAGCATAGGCAATTTTAAACAGGGTTGAAAGTATGGCTTAGATGCCAATCATAGTTTTTATTATAACATAGTCTATTTTTATTGTACATTTTTCTGTATAATATGAATGAATTTGTTTAATGTATGAAAAATGATTCATGTGTGAATTGCTGCAACTTGTCCTTTCCCCTTGCCCTTATAGGGACCACAATGGAAATAAGTCTTTGGGCTTTATTGTGTCATCCCTGACTATTTATGTATTTTAATATATGACACAGAGTACTGTTTTCATATTTTTTTTATATTTAAGTGGTCAAATAAAATCAATCAATCAATTCGGTACTTGCGCGCTGTCTGAGAGATGTTTCTCTGCACACATACATAGAGTAAAGCCGCCTCACACACAGCTCGCGGGTAACCAAAGTTATTTTTCGTGGATTATATCGCTTTAACAGTCAAAAACATGCGAAAATTATGTAAATTTCGGTCTTGGTGAGTATCCTCTAAACACAGTCGGTTATGTCTTAAGCATAAATCGCACGTGACCGTATAATGAACACAGGATCCGTGCACTAGCTCTTAAAGGGACAGCAGACATATGTGTCTGTCCTTAATTTGGTTGTCAAAACAACAAAATATAGCTTTCATTTTAAGGAATCAGGATTAATAGCCTATGTATTTAATTTAGTCAGGACTAAAATACTACCCAGTGTTATTTTACATTTGATTACTTTATTCAATCTCTGTATTTCTGAATACTCGTGTTAGACCTAAGCAAAAACTTCTCTCTTTATTTCTCTTTATTGGTATCTTTATTCTATTGTATTTATTTGTGCTACTTTTTTCAATTTAATTCAAAGATTGAAATCAAGAATTCCTTGTGTTGTGTAAATTCTTAAGAACAAAATTACCCCATTGTAAAAATGCGATGAGTGAGCATACATTTAGGCGAGATAAATGTAATTAAAAAAAAAAAGTCTAAACTCCCCCCTCAAATTAAAAATCCCCCCCCATAAGAATCACCTAAGGGGGGATTTCCCCCCCATTTTCCAAAATGAAATTCAGGCCCTGAAATCACATTACCAGCAAATCACATCACCAGCACATCACCATCACATCACCAGCAAATCACATCACCAGCACATCACATCACCAGCAAATCACATCACCAGCACATCACATCACCAGCACATCACATCACCAGCAAATCACATCACCATCACATCACCAGCAAATCACATCACCAGCACATCACATCACCAGCACATCACATCACCAGCACATCACCATCACATCACCAGCAAATCACATCACCAGCACATCACATCACCAGCAAATCACATCACCAGCACATCACATCACCAGCAAATCACATCACCAGCACATCACATCACCAGCACATCACCAGCACATCACATCACCAGCACATCACATCACCAGCAAATCACATCACCATCACATCACCAGCACATCACATCACCATCACATCACCAGCACATCACATCACCAGCACATCACATCACCAGCAAATCACATCACCATCACATCACCAGCAAATCACATCACCATCACATCACCAGCACATCACATTACCAGCACATCACATCACCAGCACATCACCATCACATCACCAGCACATCACATCACCAGCACATCACATCACCAGCAAATCACATCACCATCACATTACCAGCACATCACATCACCAGCACATCACATCACCAGCAAATCACATCACCAGCAAATCACATCACCAGCAAATCACATCACCAGCACATCACATCACCAGCAAATCACATCACCAGCACATCACATCACCAGCAAATCACATCACCATCACATCACCAGCACATCACATCACCAGCAAATCACATCACCATCACATCACCAGCACATCACATTACCAGCACATCACATTACCAGCACATCACATCACCAGCACATCACATCACCAGCAAATCACATCACCAGCACATCACATTACCAGCACATCACATCACCATCACATCACCAGCACATCACATTACCAGCACATCACATTACCAGCAAATCACATCACCATCACATCACCAGCACATCACATTACCAGCACATCACATTACCAGCAAATCACATCACCAGCACATCACATCACCAGCAAATCACATCACCAGCACATCACATCACCAGCACATCACATCACCAGCAAATCACATCACCATCACATCACCAGCACATCACATCACCAGCACATCACATCACCAGCAAATCACATCACCATCACATCACCAGCACATCACATTACCAGCACATCACATTACCAGCACATCACATCACCAGCACATCACATCACCAGCAAATCACATCACCAGCACATCACATTACCAGCAAATCACATCACCATCACATCACCAGCACATCACATTACCAGCACATCACATTACCAGCAAATCACATCACCAGCACATCACATCACCAGCAAATCACATCACCAGCACATCACATCACCAGCACATCACATCACCAGCAAATCACATCACCATCACATCACCAGCACATCACATCACCAGCACATCACATCACCAGCAAATCACATCACCATCACATCACCAGCACATCACATTACCAGCACATCACATTACCAGCACATCACATCACCAGCACATCACATCACCAGCACATCACATCACCAGCACATCACATTACCAGCACATCACATTACCAGCACATCACATCACCAGCACATCACATCACCAGCAAATCACATCACCAGCACATCACATCACCAGCAAATCACATCACCAGCACATCACATTACCAGCAAATCACATCACCATCACATCACCAGCACATCACATTACCAGCACATCACATTACCAGCAAATCACATCACCAGCACATCACATCACCAGCAAATCACATCACCAGCACATCACATCACCAGCACATCACATCACCAGCAAATCACATCACCATCACATCACCAGCACATCACATCACCAGCACATCACATCACCAGCAAATCACATCACCATCACATCACCAGCACATCACATTACCAGCACATCACATTACCAGCACATCACATCACCAGCACATCACATCACCAGCACATCACATCACCAGCACATCACATTACCAGCACATCACATTACCAGCACATCACATCACCAGCACATCACATCACCAGCAAATCACATCACCAGCAAATCACATCACCATCACATCACCAGCACATCACCAGCACATCACATCACCAGCAAATCACATCACCATCACATCACCAGCACATCACATTACCAGCACATCACATTACCAGCACATCACATCACCAGCAAATTACATCACCAGCAAATTACATCACATCACCAGTACATCACCATCACATCATAACATCACCATCAAGATATAAAAAAATGTCATAAAAAAATGTCATACAGAGAATCCATACTGTATGTTCGTTTGGCTGGAAGCTAGGCTAGGTATTTTACTTTTAAATATGGATATTTTTTATACACAAATGCATTGCTTCGCTTCAGAAGGCCTTTATTAAACCCCGTGGCCATGTGGAGCACTTTTATGATGGATGGATGCACTTTTATGATGGATGGATGCACTTTTATGGACTTCAAAACAGAAACGGCCATTCATTGCCATTATAAAGCTTGGAAGAGCCAGGACATTTTATTATATAACTCTGACTGTATTCGTCTGTAAGAAGAATGTCATATACACCTAGGCTGGCTTGAGAGTGAGTAAATCATGAGCTAATTTTCATTTTTGGGTGAACTATCCCTTTAAACTGTCCTTGATACATTTTACACGTATTCACTGTAGTGATTTCAGTAAATTGTGTTTAATTACAAGCAACTAACGTTAACCCTAAAACAAACCCTAACCATATAGCCTAGTAAGTGCATGTAGTTAATTACCGGTAATTTTACTCTGTATTTTAAAGTGTTCTTATTACAGTGTAATCATACAGTTAAATGCACTGTGTAAGACGTGTTAATTATTTGTGAAACTAGCTATTTCGGATTGAAAATTATTTCTGAGTAAATCTTACACAGATTTATTTTATTTTTTTGTAGGTGTGTGTGTGTGTGTGTGTGTGTGTGTGTGTGTGTGTGTGTGTGTGTGTGTGTGTGTGTGTGTGTGTGTGTGTGTGTGTGTGTGTGTGTGTGTGTGTGTGTGTGTGTGTGTGTGCTGTAGTCGGTCTCATACACACCTGTGTTATTACAGGAATATGCTTTATATGCTCATCCTTCTGCTCTCTGTCATGACAAAAACAACAGACCATTACCAGAGAAATCACCGCAGTAAACTGGCTTTATAACTTGTTTAAAGCAGTAAAACACAATAAAGTATCTGTACCTGTGCTCCTCTAACTGCGTTACAAACACGTTTTTCTTTCTGTTTTCTACTTTCAGCTTTAGATCTGCGTTAGTTTTCAGAGCAGGTGAAGCTCGAGACGAGGAATCCATGAGTGCTTTAGCAGAACCCGACCGAGAGAGATACAGTAAAGCAGAGAGACTTAAGCGTGACAGAGGCGCGTTAACAGCGAGGTTTTCTTTAATGGCTTTCTTTAATTCCTCGCTTTTGGTGTTGCTCGGAAACACAATAGGAGTATGAGCTCGCGGCGACGCGCCACTGTTGTCATGGTAACTGAGCGGAAGTGTCGTAGTCTCAGAACCTGCGCGTCCACAGTGTGGCGCTGTCGAGTCATCAACAACTACACGAATCTTTATCCAAGTTGTGTTTTATTTGCTTCGCAAAAAAATAAAACACTCCTCGCTATTTCAAGGACGTTTAAATTCAAAGTTGTGGCTTTTATTTCACGAGTAAAGCTTTAAGATGATCAGTATTCAGCATGAGTGAGAACTCAGTGTGTGTGAACATGAAGGAATATCTGTATCTTTCACAGGAGTGTTACCTTTACCTGTATTTTGAACGATTGGTTGTATTGTGTTGTTTTAGGGTTACATGAATGTCCCTCTTCTGTTCATTTCTGTCTTACAGTGTTTTATTAGACTTTCTGACGTATTTGTTTTTGATGGTTAAGAGGAAATGCTCGACGTATAAACACTGCAGTGTGTGAGAGAGAGTGTGTGAGATACTGAGACTCACTTCTGCTGAATACTGTACATTTAGGCAAATTTACATATTTCAAAAACAGTCAGATTTCTTTTTTTAAGTCGTCCTGTAAGATTAGTGCTATTTGTATATTCTTAACAAAATATGTATATTTCTCAATAAAAAATAATCAAGTAGCTACTAAATTATACGGAAAGTCCAAAAAGATTATGTCTTTGTTACATTTCATGGGGTCTTTAATTCAGCATACAGTGTGATGATATTAACTCAGGAGCTTTGACGTGTTCAGAGAGAGTGTGTGTGAGACTAGACTGAGCTGTGTCGTTTTCTTTTCAGTGTGTGTGTGTGTGTGTGTGTGTGTGTGTGTGTGTGTGTGTGTGTGTGTGTGTGTGTGTGTGTGTGTGTGTGTGTGTGTGTGTGCGAGTGAGTGTGTGTGTGAATGTGATCAGTGACAGTGATGATAAATGTCTCGAGTGGAAGTGAAGCTGAACTGAGGATCGTGTGTGTGTGTGTGTGTGTGTGTGTGTGTGTGTGTGTGTGTGTGTGTGTGTGGAAGTGAAGCTGAACTGAGGATCGTGTCCATAAAAGGCATCAGAGCAGCAGATCTGAACATCACACATGATGAGGAGTCACACATGTGAACACACTGCATGATTTTAAACACAGTCCATAGTTTCTTTACCATTTCCTCACTAATACATTTGCATATAAGCAGAAAACCGGTTTGCCTAAATATGTAACAAACAAAAAGGCTGACATGTGCAGTAACACTGCTGTCGTCATCATCTGACACGCGTGACGAGACATCAGAGAATACACACACTAATGTGGAATGATGACAGATCCAGAATCTGAACTAGAAGTGTCAGTTCTTATGTAGTATTTTCTTCTCTTTCTCTTTCTTTTTCTCTTTCCGAGGAATCTAAACAAGACCTGATATGTGATCTGAACATGAATAAACATGTTTTCCTCATTTCTCAGTAATTCCACTGTAAGCGCTGCTATTATCACATTATCTGAGCTGGTGAAGTGGACAGACAAATAAGGTAAACTCCAGTCCTCACGTGTCAAGACGAACTAAAATTAACCCAGTGAACGAACAGCTGAGCGCTGAACACACACACACACACGCACACACACACACACACACACACACACACACACACACTCACACGCGCGCGCGCCTTTGTCTGTCCACGCGCGCTGTGTGACAATAACACGACACGATGACACGATTCACTTATGCCGAATATATCTCCTTATTTCGAACAAATGACAAAAAACGAAACTCATCGCCGCAGAAAACCTCATCATCTGAGAGAGACATCGAGCCGACAGAGTGAGTCCTTCAGTGTGTGTGTGTGTGTGTGTGTGTGTGTGTTACTGTGGCAGTTTATTCATCAACAGAACGAGCTCAAATGGTTCAGTTTAGTTTATAGTATCAGAATATGGCAGGTGTGTGACAGGTTTGTTCCTGCATGACCTTCAGCTGTCACTTTAAATCGGGTGTTTTGTGACAGCTCAATCTCACCATGTTCTGTGTTGATCTTCTGGAGACGGGGCTAGTTGTCACACTCAGTGTTTCTCAGTATGTGTTGAGTTTTAAATGTCTCTTTAGACACATTCGCATCGAGACCGCTATAGCGAGTAATCTGTGCACGGGGTAAGCTGTCACACTGGAACCTGCCATTCAAATCCATATTACGGGTTTTATGGCCACATGTGAACAGTAAAACGACTAGGAAATACAATTAATGAAACATGCAAAGAGAAAAGTTGCCTTAATTGTATAGTCTTAATGGATGTCTGTGTGCGTTTATTTTATTTCGTAGATATTACAAAAATAGGATTATACTGTAAATCTAGCCTGGAGGACAGAACTCAATAAAATATTTCAGTTTAAGAGATTTCTAAAAAAGCACTGCTGGAGAAACCAAGCATTTATGAGACTGAGTCTCTGTGACGACTAGCCCCGGCCTCTGAGCCCCTGTGACGACTAGCCCCGGCCTCTGAGCCCCTGTGATGACTAGCCCCGGCTCTGAGCCCCTGTGACGACTAGCCCCGTCTGTGAGTCCCTGTGACGACTAGCCCCGTCTGTGAGTCCCTGTGACGACTAGCCCCGTCTGTGAGTCCCTGTGACGACAAGCCCCGTCTGTGAGTCCCTGTGACGACCAGCCACGGTCTCTGAGCCGCTGTGACGACTAGCCCCGTCTGTGAGCCCCTGTGACAACTAGCCCCATCTGTGAGCCCCTGTGTCGACTAGCCCCGTCTGTGAGCCGCTGTGACGACTAGCCCCGGCTCTGAGCCCCTGTGACGACTAGCTCCGTCTGTGAGCCCCTGTGACGACTAGCCCCGTCTGTGAGCCCCTGTGACGACTAGCTCCGTCTGTGAGCCCCTGTGACGACTAGCCCCGTCTGTGAGCTCCTGTGACGACTCTCCCCGTCTGTGAGCCCCTGTGGCGACTAGCCCCGTGACGACTAGCCCCGTCTCTGAGCCCCTGTGACGACTAGCCCCATCTGTGAGCCCCTGTGACGACTAGCCCCGTCTGTGAGCCCCTGTGACGACTAGCCCCGTCTGTGAGCCCCGTCTGTGAGCCCCTGTGACGACTAGCCCCGTCAGTGATGATCTGTTCTCTCTCAGGCTGATCTGTGCAGTGCGGAGAGGAGATGTGCAGCAAGTCAGGGCACTAGCATCGGTGTGTGACGCTGACGACTGGACGGCACTGCATGAAGCCGCTCACTGCGGGCAGACACTCTGTGTTCAAGCGCTGCTGAAAGGTAAATCACTGTCTCACACACACTTGAGTTCTAAATCACTGTCTCACACACACTTGAGTTCTAAATTACTGTCTCACACACACTTGAAGTGCCACAGGCTGTTTCTCTCTAACCTTTCTGAGGAATTTCCAGAAAACAAACCCATGCACTTGTTGAACAGGTTGAGCCGCTCTAGTGTTGTGTTTTACTGTGCTAGTCATTGGTCATCTACAGCAGACCTGATGCGTGTGCTGATTAATGGTGTGTGTGTGTGTGCGTGTGCAGCTCGAGGCGTGTGTGTGGACAAGCGGACGCTTCAGGAACAGACGGCTCTGATGATCGCGGTTCACGGACGACACCTGGACTGTGTGAGGATTCTTCTGGAAGCAGGAGCCGACCCTGATATCAGCAACAAGAACAAAGAGACGACGCTTTATAAAGGTGCGTTCATTTGGGTCATTCAGGTCAGTCAGGTCATTGAGGTCATACAGGTCATTCAGGGGTCATAAAGGTGCGTTCATTTGGGTCATTCAGGTCAGTCAGGTCATTGAGGTCATACAGGTCGTTCAGGTCATTCGGGTCAATCGGGTCATTCAGGTCAGTCAGGTCATTGAGGTCATACGGGTCATTCAGGGGTCATAAAGGTGCGTTCATTTGGGTCAGTCAGGTCATTGAGGTCATACAGGTCGTTCAGGTCATTCGGGTCAATCGGGTCATTCAGGTCAGTCAGGTCATTGAGGTCATACGGGTCATTCAGGGGTCATAAAGGTGCGTTCATTTGGGTCATTCAGGTCAGTCAGGTCATTGAGGTCATACAGGTCGTTCAGGTCTTTCGGGTCAATCGGGTCATTCAGGTCAGTCAGGTCATTGAGGTCATACAGGTCATTCAGGGGTCATAAAGGTGCGTTCATTTGGGTCATTCATGTCAGTCAGGTCATTGAGGTCATACAGGTCGTTCAGGCCAATCGGGTCATTCAGGTCAGTCAGGTCATTGAGGTCATACAGGTTGTTCAGGGGTCATTCAGGTCGTTCAGGGGTCATTCAAGTCGTTCAGCTCATTCAGGTCATTTAGGTCATTGAGGTAATTCGGGTCATTTTATCAGTATGTCTGCGTTCCTGTGGGATTCATTTCCCACAGGAAATCGCTTCCTTTCCTTTCCTCTCTTCCTTCCTTTCCTCACTTCCTTTCCTCTCTTCCTTTACTCACTTCCTTTCCTCTCTTCCTTCCTTTCCTCGCTTCCTTTCCTCTCTTCCTTCCTTTACTCGCTTCCTTTACTCGCATCCTTTCCTCTCTTCCTTTCCTCTCTTCTTTTCCTCTCTTCCTTTCCTCGCTTCCTTTCCTCTCTTCCTTTACTCGCTTCCTTTCCACTCTTCCTTTACTCGCTTCCTTTCCTCTCTTCCTTTCCTCGCTTCCTTTCCTCGCGTCCTTTCCTCTCTTCCTTTTCTTGCTTCCTTTCCTCTCTTCCTTTCCTCTCTTCCTTTCCTTGCTTCCTTTACTCGCTTCCTTTCCTCTCTTCCTTTCCTCGCTTCCTTTCCTCTCTTCCTTTACTCGCTTCCTTTCCTCTCTTCCTTTCCTCTCTTCCTTTCCTCGCTTCCTTTCCTCTCTTCCTTTCCTCTCTTCCTTTCCGCACTTCCTTTCCTCGTTTTCTTTCCTCTCTTCATTTCCTCTGTTCCTTTCCTCAATTTCTTTCCTTGCTTCCTTTTTTCTATTCCTTTAGTTGTTTACGTTCCTTTTTATTTCACCAGAAAAAAATGTGTCAACATTAAGTGTAACTGGAATGTTTCTCCTCATTTGCAGCGTGCGAGCAGGAGTATGTCGGTATGGAGTAAACGTGTGTGTATGTTTCTCCTCATGTGTAGCGTGCGAGCAGGAGTGTGTCGGTATGGAGTAAACGTGTGTGTATGTTTCTCCTCATGTCCAGCGTGCGAGCAGGAGTGTGTCGGTATGGAGTAAACGTGTGTGTATGTTTCTCCTCATGTCCAGCGTGCGAGCAGGAGTGTGTCGGTATGGAGTAAACGTGTGTGTATGTTTCTCCTCATGTCCAGCGTGCGAGCAGGAGTGTGTCGGTATGGAGTAAACGTGTGTGTATGTTTCTCCTCATGTCCAGCGTGCGAGCAGGAGTGTGTCGGTATGGAGTAAACGTGTGTGTATGTTTCTCCTCATGTCCAGCATGCAAGCAGGAGTGTGTCGGTATGGAGTAAACGTGTGTGTATGTTTCTCCTCATGTGCAGCGTGCGAGCAGGAGTGTGTCGTATGGAGTAAACGTGTGTGTATGTTTCTCCTCATGTGCAGCGTGCAAGCAGGAGTGTGTCGGTATGGAGTAAACGAGTGTGTATGTTTCTCCTCATGTGCAGCGTGCGAGCAGGAGTGTGTCGGTATGGAGTAAACGTGTGTGTATGTTTCTCCTCATGTGCAGCGTGCGAGCAGGAGTGTGTCGGTATGGAGTAAACGTGTGTGTATGTTTCTCCTCATGTGATGCGTGCGAGCAGGAGTGTGTCGGGATGGAGGGAAAAGGTGTGTGTATGTTTCTCCTCATGTGCAGCGTGCGAGCAGGAGTGTGTCGGTATGGAGTAAACGTGTGTGTATGTTTCTCCTCATGTGCAGCTTGCGAGCAGGAGTGTGTCGGTATGGAGTAAACGTGTGTGTATATTTCTCCTCCTGTGCAGCGTGCGAGCAGGAGTGTGTCAGTATGGAGTAAACGTGTGTGTATGTTTCTCCTCCTGTGCAGCGTGCGAGCAGGAGTGTGTCAGTATGGAGTAAATGTCTGTGTATGTTTCTCCTCATGTGCAACGTGCGAGCAGGAGTGTGTCGGTATGGAGTAAACGTGTGTGTATGTTTCTCCTCCTGTGCAGCGTGCGAGCAGGAGTGTGTCGGTATGGAGTAAACGTGTGTGTATGTTTCTCCTCCTGTGCAGCCTGCGAGCAGGAGTGTGTCGGTATGGAGTAAACGTGTGTGTATGTTTCTCCTCATGTGCAGCGTGCGAGCAGGAGTGTGTCGGTATGGAGTAAACGTGTGTGTATGTTTCTCCTCATGTGCAGCGTGCGAGCAGGAGTGTGTCGGTATGGAGTAAACGTGTGTGTATGTTTCTCCTCATGTGATGCGTGCGAGCAGGAGTGTGTCGGTATGGAGTAAACGTGTGTGTGTGTTTCTCCTCATGTGATGCGTGCGCGCAGGAGTGTGTCGGTATGGAGTAAACGTGTGTGTATGTTTCTCATGTGCAGCGTGCGAGCAGGAGTGTGTCGGTATGGAGTAAACGTGTGTGTATGTTTCTCCTCATGTCCAGCGTGCGAGCAGGATTGTGTCGGTATGGAGTAAATGTGTGTGTATGTTTCTCCTCATGTCCAGCGTGCGAGCAGGAGTGTGTCGGTATGGAGTAAATGTGTGTGTGTGTTTCTCTTCATGTGCAGCGTGCGAGCAGGAGTGTGTCGGTATGGAATAAACGTGTGTGTGTGTTTCTCCTCATGTGCAGAGTGCGAGCAGGAGTGTGTCGGTATGGAGTAAACGTGTGTGTATGTTTCTCCTCCTGTGCAGCGTGCGAGCAGGAGTGTGTCGGTATGGAGTAAACGTGTTTGAATGTTTCTCCTCCTGTGCAGCGTGCGAGCAGGAGTGTGTCAGTATGGAGTAAATGTGTGTGTATGTTTCTCCTCATGTGCAGCGTACGAGCAGGAGTGTGTCGGTATGGAGTAAACGTGTGTGTATGTTTCTCCTCATGTGCAGCGTGCGAGCAGGAGTGTGTCGGTATGGAGTAAACGTGTGTGTATGTTTCTCTTCATGTGCAGCGTGCGAGCAGGAGTGTGTCGGTATGGAGTAAACGTGTGTGTATGTTTCTCATGTGATGCGTGCGAGCAGGAGTGTGTCAGTATGGAGTAAACGTGTGTGTATGTTTCTCCTCATGTGCAGCGTGCGAGCAGGAGTGTGTCGGTATGGAGTAAACGTGTGTGTATGTTTCTCCTCATGTGATGCATGCGCGCAGGAGTGTGTCGGTATGGAGTAAACGTGTGTATGTTTCTCATGTGCAGCGTGCGAGCAGGAGTGTATCGGTATGGAGTAAACGTGCGTGTAAGTTTCTCCTCATGTCCAGCGTGCGAGCAGGATTGTGTCGGTATGGAGTGAATGTGTGTGTATGTTTCTCCTCATGTCCAGCGTGCGAGCAGGAGTGTGTCGGTATGGAGTAAACGTGTGTGAATGTTTCTCCTCATGTCCAGCGTGCGAGCAGGAGTGTGTCGGTATGGAGTAAACGTGTGTGTATGTTTCTCCTCATGTCCAGCGTGCGAGCAGGATTTTGTCGGTATGGAGTGAATGTGTGTGTATGTTTCTCCTCATGTCCAGCGTGCGAGCAGGAGTGTGTCGGTATGGAGTAAACGTGTGTGAATGTTTCTCCTCATGTCCAGCGTGCGAGCAGGAGTGTGTCGGTATGGAGTAAACGAGTGTGTATGTTTCTCCTCATGTGCAGCGTGCGAGCAGGAGTGTGTCGGTATGGAGTAAACGAGTGTGTGTGTTTCTCCTCATGTGCAGCATGCAAGCAGGAGTGTGTCGTTATGGAGTAAACGAGTGTGTATATTTCTCATGTGCAGCATGCGAGAAGGAGTGTGTCAGTATGGAGTAAACGAGTGTGTATGTTTCTCCTCATGTGCAGCGTGCGAGCAGGAGTGTGTCGGTATGAGTAAACTTGTGTGTATGTTTCTCCTCCTGTGCAGCGTGCGAGCAGGAGTGTGTCGGTATGGAGTAAACGTGTGTGTATGTTTCTCCTCCTGTGCAGCGTGCGAGCAGGAGTGTGTCGGTATGGAGTAAACGTGTGTGTATGTTTCTCATGTGCAGCATGCGAGCAGGAGTGTGTCAGTATGGAGTAAACGTGTGTGTATGTTTCTCCTCATGTGCAGTGTGCGAGCAGGAGTGTGTCGGTATGGAGTAAACGTGTGTGAATGTTTCTCCTCATGTCCAGCGTGCGAGCAGGAGTGTGTCAGTATGGAATAAACGAGTATGTATATTTCTCCTCATGTGCAGCGTGCAAGCAGGAGTGTGTCGGTATGAAGTGAACGAGTGTGTATGTTTCTCCTCATGTGCAGCGTGCAAGCAGGAGTGTGTCGGTATGAAGTGAACGAGTGTGTATATTTCTTATGTGAAGCGTGCAAGAAGGAGTGTGTCAGTATGGAGTAAACGAGTGTGTATGTTTCTCCTCATGTGCAGCGTGCGAGCAGGAGTGTGTCGGTATGGTGGAGCTGCTGCTAGCGTGTGGAGCATCAGTGAATCAGCGCTGTCGGCGAGGTTGGACGGCACTGCATGAAGCCGCGAGACGGAACAACATCACACTCTGCCAGATGCTCCTGCAGGCCAGAGCCGCCGTAGACGCCCGTAACGCTGACGATGTCACACCCGCCATCGAAGCCGCGCGACACGGACGGACAGAAGCGCTTGCGTACCTGATCCGGAACGGTACTGAACCTCATGCTTTTGGATTCTCTCAAAAAATCCAATGACTTTAAAATCATATGTTAATGAGAATAGTAGTTTAAGCAATAGGCTTGACTTTGGTGTCATGTGACTGTTCTTAAAAACTTTAGAAACCCAAATTCCATGTTTTCTGTAGCAAGACCTATTTGAAATATTATAAACTTTTTTCAGGGAAAATTTACTTAAGTTTAAAGCAAAGCTAGTTTTAAACCCTAAACAAACCAACCCTAAATCTATAAAATTGTGATTTCAGTCTGTCAGAGGCCTCGACCTTCCCCACTGCATTTAACAATTAAAATCATACAACATCTTAATCTTGACAATTTAATGAATTGATTTTCATTGTGAAAAACACTAAACACAATATTTAGCTGTATATGTAGCTTGATTGCACTTGTCAATCCAACTCTTCTTATTTTAAGACAAATAAACAAATAAGACAAATCAAACTCGTATTTTTCTTTAATTTAAAGTAATTGTAAATTTATCAATAACATAGATGTTTAAATGAACTAACCCTTACTTAATTACAGCTTAATATAGGCTAAATATTCACAATACTTGTTGGTGTATCCCAAAAATGACAAACCCAATAAAAATAAACAGCTCATATAATATTTAATTTGACAAAGAAGTTTAAGATTATTTTTGAGTATTTTGTACGCTCTTCATATAAAGCATAATTGTGTATGCTGCAAACATTTACTAAATCACAAAATACTCAGTCATGAGTGTCATTTCTTCAGATATGAGGATCTATCTGATCATCTGTGAATATGCCTGAAGTTCTTCAAATTAATATTTTACCGTGACATGAATAAACGAATGAATATGATAGATTCAGAATATCCACAAACTAATAGCAGGACAGGCCAGTACAGCAGCAGATATAAATCCCAGAACAGGACATTGTTTGTGTTCATAGGACATTTATTTCCCGATGTTAAAGGATGGCTTGTGTGTTTTGTCCTGCCAGGTGCCGGCGTGAACCTCCAGACGTGTGATGGAAACACGGCTTTAACGGAAGCCTGCAGACACGGTCACGGGGAAACCGTCAAGCTTCTGCTCCAGCATCACGCCGACGCCAACAAACCCTGCAGTGCCGGCCTTCTGCCACTGCACGTCGCCAGCCAGCACGGGCACGAGGAGTGAGTCTGATCATACACCACACCTGCTCCTGGAGATCTTGAGTCTGATCATACACCACACCTGCTCCTGGAGATCTGACACACACACCTGATCTTCATCAGCTGCTCCAGGTGTGTGTGATCACAGCTGCTGAACTCTGCAGATCTCCAGGAACAGGACAGTGATCAGCAGATACACCACACCTGCTCCTGGAGATCTTGAGTCTGATCATACACCACACCTGCTCCTGGAGATCTGACACACACACCTGATCTTCATCAGCTGCTCCAGTTGTGTGTGATCACGGCTGTGGAACTCTGCAGATCTCCAGGAACAGGACTGTGATCAGCAGCTGTGTGTGACGCGTGACGGTGGCTCGACAGCTGACACAAACACCACATGCTCACTGTCACTCAGCTCTGCTTTCAAAACCCTTCACACCATTTGGTGTTTCCGGCTCAAAGATTGCTTATATATCTCTCGTTATGCTATATTATCATCATCAAATATTGGATTCTATTGTTTGATCAGATTGTTCTCGATTGACTCTGAGGAAACGTTTTGTGAGCTGACGTCTTAAAGCACATGTGAAATCAGTCCAATGGTGCGGCAGAACGTTAGAGGCGGGTGACGTCACGAACCAGGACACTATATATCACTATATATATATACAAAGTCATGGCGAGCAAGCAGCAGTTTAGGATGTGTGTGCACCCCTGCCCGCGTTATTTAACGGGTGGGGACACACATGTTTTGTGTAGCTTGTTTGGGTGAGGAGCTCGAGGGTGCTAGCTGTGAGCACTGTGATGTGCTTCCTCTGTGACGTTCTTCCGCGTATGGCGGCCTCCAAGGCCCTTATGACAGGAGTTGCTCTCCAAGATGTCTGTGATGCGGCAGGGTGGTGAGGATTTCACCTCACCCACATTTGTGCGGTTCTACTCTTTGAACATGGACTCAGGGTCCCAGGTGCTCTCGTCCTAGCACTGCTCCTTATGATTCCACACTGGACAGACACTACTCGCTATGGTGGCGTTTGCTCAGCGTCACTCGACGTAGCGCGAGTTCCCTTGAAAAGGACCGCCTCACTTACGACTGTAACCCCGGTTCCCTGAAGAGGGAACGAGACGCTGCGTCTCCATGCCATATCTCCAATGTGCCTGTCAGCGACGACTTCAGACTTTACGAAGCTAGCGCTGCTTTGTTTGGGCAGCTTTATAGTGTCCTGGATCATGACGTCACCCGCCTCACGTTCCACCACACCATTGGACTGATTACACATGTGCTTCAAGACATCATCACGTGAAGCGTTCCCTCAGCGTTCCCTCAGCATCAATCAACGCAGCGACTCGTTCCCTCTTCAATTTCACAATTAACATTTCAGAGTAAGAAAACCAGTTGATCAAAAGATTGAATCTAATATGTGGCAATAACACAGAGTTACACACAGTTTTTTGTAGGCTGGTCATTTTTGACTGCAAACACAAGTGTAAGAAGGTGGGAAAAAATGATCAATTTGGGAAGTTGTGATCAAAATCTGCAAGTTTTAGTTCAATTTGATAACATCAACCAGCATTTTCAATGGTGTCTTGATTGAAAGAATGATTGTTTGCTGTATTAAGCGCGTTCCTCATGTTTCCCACAGGATAGTTTCCCTGTTGCTGCCGCTCAGCAGCCGTGTGCGGTTACGGGAGAGTGGCGTCTCTCCGCTCCATCTGTCCGCGGAGAACAACCAGCTGAACACCCTGCGCGTGCTGATCCGCTCGGGCTGTGACGTGAACATGCGGCGCTCCTCCGGCTGCGGCTCGGCTCTGCTTGGTGCCGTCTCCGCCGGGAACACGCAGGCGGCCGCGGAGCTGCTGAGGGCCGGAGCCGATCCTGACGCGGAGCAGGTGCTGCTGCTAGCGGCGGAGCGGGGGTGTGTGGAGAGCGTAGCGCTGCTGCTGGAGCACGGGGCCCGTGTGGAGGCCCTCCCCGCGCTGCTCACACACACACACACCCTCAGCGTCCTGCGCTGTCTGCTGGAGCACGGCTGCGACGCCCGGCCCTGCTTCACACCACACACACACACACCCCCGCGGGAGGAGCACGCCGGCCGGAGCCGCTCTGAGCCCGGGCTACAGGTGACATCAGTGAACCGGGATGATAGCTGGGCAATGATCTGAGTAATGAGGCTTTCACAGTCTCACATTTGAGGAAGTTTACAGCAGTGATTCTCACGCCTGCCATGATCATGAATTTGGTGTTGAATATTAACTGTCATACAGATAATTGCGATTAACGATTCATTCTGAAGACAGTGAGTGCAAAAAACTGCTGCACGGGGTGTAAAATCTGTATCCCGATGCTCTTTGGATGTAGGGAAAATGCGACTCATTAAAACATATCAAGCCAAGGCAATCGAGAGTCAAAACCAACATTATTCAGATTATTCACCAGATATGATTTTTTATATAGTGTGATCAGGACACTATAGTTGATTTATGTAAGTGAGGAGAAAAAAAATAAAGTAAACTGTGACATATTATACCCCAAAACTCTTCATACAGTGACTACCAGTAACATTTCTAAATGTTGTTTTTGTTGTTTAATAAATGTTGTGTGTCTGTGTGTCTGTGTGCTGTGTGTCTGTGTGTTGTGTGCCAGTTCTGCTCCTGGATCTCGTCGCCCCGCTGGAGCCGGTCCGCTGCTGAGGTCGTGGATCTGCTGCTGGAGTGTGTGGGGAACGTTCAGCTGTGCAGCAGAACCACGGCTCTGCTCCGCGACGCTCCCGAATGGCCCAGCATCCGCGACAGAACATGTGAGTCTTCATGATCTGCTTTAGGAGCCGCAACACATTTGCCAGTCAAATTAGATGAAGGACACACATGCTGCTTTATTTCTTTTTCCCCTGACACTATCAGCCTGATCGGGAGGAACCGTTCAACCACAGCGGCTTTATAATATAAATTCTGTTTGTCTTTCATGCTTTCCTTTGTTTCGTACATAGAAGACAACTTCAGTTAGGAATTATTATTTTCAGTTGTGTTTGTTGATTTTGAGACTTTCATACACACAATAATACTCAGGTCAGTTACAGTGTGAGGATGATGAGTGTGTGAGTGTATCTGTGTGTTTGCAGCGTCCCCTCGGCCCCTGATGCACCTGTGCCGGCTGAGGGTCCGAGAGCAGCTGGGGACCCGGAGACTGAGGTCCATTGACTCGCTGCCGCTACCGGGGCCCGTGCTGCGGTACCTGAGCTCCAGAACCGGCTCCTGAGGTCCAGAACCGGCTCCGGCTCCAACACCTGAGCTCCAGAACTGGCCCTTAGATCCAGAACCGGCTCCGGGCTCCAACACCTGAGCTCCAGAACCTGCCCCGAGATCCAGAACCGGCCCCTGAGCTCCAGAACCGGCCCCTGAGCTCCAAAACCGGTCCCTGAGCTCTAGAACCAGCCCCTGAGCTCCAGAACCAAACCCTTAGATCCAGCTCCAACACAACAAAGAAACAAATAATTTATTTTTTAATTATAATTTATATGTTTTTCTGCTGGACATTTAAACACAGGTGCTGTGAGATTACTTCTATTGTGAATTGAGTGTTTTGTCTTCAGGCTGCTATTTATACATTTTAATTTATGATCTTGATTTTTTTTTTAAGTTTGTATGTGTTTGATACACAATTTCATGTATTTTGATGATCTAAAAACAGAGTATGACACTGGCGATTGCAGAATAAAAGGCTCTCCTTGTCTCGTGTGTGGTTTGAGTGTGTCAGTAATGAGCAGACAGTGTAAAGCAGTCGATTACCAGTTTTAATGAGCTAATTCAGGACAAGACCTGGATTATGACCAGGCTTAATTAGTGTGACACAACAACATCTCAACTAAAAGATCATAATAAATACTGATCTATCTCTACACCACAGTGAAATCATGCTGTTTCAGGGAAGTGAATCTGGAACAGAGAACGATTGTTAAATGAAAACTCATTCTACAGAAAGTCTCCTGATGATGCGTGTAAACTAATGCAATGCTGTGATCATATCTGGATGTCCTCCACAACTTTACAAAAGCCAATAAAATAATCACCGCACGTGTGTATTACTCCTGCTACATCTGCTACATCTGTACTTTAAGTGAATGCTGAACCCTCCACGCCCGTGCTCGGTCCCATCTTGGGACCTCTCCAGAGTCCTTAGGGCACTTCAGGGCCCACCCTTTGAGTCGCTCGAGTCAGCTGATCTCCAGCCCCTCTCGCTGAAGACTGCCTTCTTGATGGCTTTAGCATCAGTCAAACAATCAACCTTGGAAAAATGATTACCAGCAACACTGTGAGCATTGAGGGCCTTAAAGGGATACTCCGCTTTAAAATGAAAATTCTGTCATCATATACTCACCCTCATGTTATTTCAAACCTGTATGTATTTCTTTCTTCTGCTGAACAGAAAGGAAGATATTTAGAAGAATGTCAGTAACCAGACAGTTTCTGGTACCATTGACTTCCATATTAGGAAAAAATATATACTATGGAAGTCAATGGTACCAGAAACTGTCTGGTTACTGACATTCTTCTAAATATCTTCCTTTCTGTTCAGCAGAAGAAAGAAATTCATACAGGTTTGAAACAACATGAGGGTGAGTATATGATGACAGAATTTTCATTTTAAAGTGGAGTACCCCTTTAAGAAATCAGTTGACTTTGTGTTTGAAGAAGTAAACGCCTTGAAAACAGACATGAAAAGCAGCAAAACTACCGCCAACTTTTTACAGCACCAAAATCCACAAACTTGAGCAAAGACTGAACGATGCCGGACACTATCAGCGGAGATGAAACCGCCGTCTGTACGGAAGATAATGAACATCTTGAGTTATTCACACTTCAAAGCCAATTAGAGGATATTTATAATAGCGGGGCATTAGATCTAGACAGAGATGTGAAAAGGGTGAACAGAATTCGGCATATTTCTTTCAATTAGAAAAATTCCATGGTAAAACAAATAGAATTTTGCATTTGAATATCATTGGTACCATAACACATGATTCAAAGGAGATTGCAATTACAATTTTAGCCTCTATATTAGCTTCTAGAATTAAGAGAACTTTGGATTTTATTATCGCTGACACACAGTCAGGTTTTATGCGTAATAAACACAAATAAAATAATATTTGCTTGGTATTAGACCTTGTTGATTACCAGTGTTGGGGGTAACGAGTTACAGTAACGATATTACTTTTTTGGGTAACGCAATAAAGTAACGCATTACACTAAAAATATCGGTAACTACACTACTTTACTAAACTATAGGAATGCGCTTTCCTACGTTACCCAAGCCGTGTTTGCCTGCGTGTAAAGCTCTGATCTGTTTAAGTGGTGCATGCATGCCTGTGTGTGTGTGTGTGTGTGTGTGTGTGTGTGCGCTTGCACCGTTGTCATAGAGATCGATTTGAGTGACGTAGCTGCTGGTGCGAAGGGGAGCGGGAAATGGAGACGGAGACAGAGACGGAGACAGGGGGTTTCGGCCAGTGGCGATATTCACATTACTTTCAGTTTATTGCTCAAAAGGACAAAAATATTCGCGTGAAATGCACTCTATGCCCAGGCAGCAAGTACATGGCCACCGGGACTACCGGAGATTCTTTTTCTGTGTTTTTTTTTTCGTCACAAGGAATGTGCAGAGAAATAGCGTGAAAAATAGACACAGGCCCTTCAAGTAGACGCTGTAAAATGTGTCAAAATGTTTTCTGCAGCAGCAGGACCTTCATCAGCTCCAGTGGCTGATGATGAAGATAGTGAGGAGGATCAGGACAGAGATGAGAAAGTGTAGAGCCTGCGGTAAGCAGAACTAAAGGCCCGTTCACACCAAGCACGATAACTATAAAGATAACGATAAAGATAACTATATATGCATCCACACCAACGACCGATAACGGTCTTTTTATTCTAAGCACGCGCGCGCCCGCGCTGTCAATGATGGGATAAAAACATCGCCTAGTCAACACCTTTATGTATATGTGGTGATGCGATCCACCATGATAAGGATTAGGGGCGGGTTCAGTATGCGTGGCGGATATAAAAGGGATGAGAATGGCGTCTAAGGGAGCGCGTCATTCTGGGTTCTGGACGTGACGTCATTTGGGCGCGCAGTGTTTAGGATTGGGAGGTAAGAATTACTGGTAGCTGCTTAATTTTTAATGTGCGTTGGGAAGGATAAGTTAAGACCCATTTAATTTACAGTGCGACTGCGGAGTATCAGACGCGTCGCTTAACGCCCGTCATGGCGAGCCAGTAATTTGCACTCTACGGAGTACACTGGGTGGTGCGAGTCACCAACAAGCGGTAAGTCATACCTATTTGAATGTCCGGTTAATGAGATCATAAACTCAAATTTACAAACGTTGTGCGTTGTATTTTTGATAGTGATACGAGGAAGGTGCTGCAGCAGGCTTGGTGGGGGTAGCTGGGCTTAGTGACGACCGATTGGATTGTGTCTCCCCTTGCCGGAAACTCCTCGACCATTTCTCAGTGACTATTACTGGAACCGCGTATTTGTTGTGATCATCTGACTAATAGGCTACCTTCTCTTATCTCTCATCCGTCTTGAGACGGCCGGAACAATAGCGCATTTTCGGCCGTAGTGACGCATCCCAAATCTAGCAAATTCAGTGCTGATCTTCGGGCTGGGGTACAGCGGCGAATAACTGAGTTGTCATTTCTACTTGAATTGTTTTAGTTGAAACATTGTCATTGAAAGTATTTACGTTTGTAAAATTGTTATTGTCTGTTTTTGAATGTCTTACATGTATTTCTAAATCCGACCGGAGAAGGGTATACTTTTAAAATACTGTAATCATCAGGCAACGCAGTGTTGGAAAGCTATTAATGAGCGCTGGCCAGTGAGTGGTTACTTTTATGTGTAAACAACTGATTCCATCTGTCCACAAACCAAAAGACTATTACGTGGAAAGTGCTGTGTGCGTGTGTGTGTATGGTTGCTTATGTCTCAATTTGTCCTTTCTTCCTTTTATTCAGAGTTGGGGTGCCAGCTCCACGCCCACGTCTTCTGGTGTGGTGGTGGTGTGCTTATCGCTTGCAGTGTTCACAGAGGGTGATTGGGGTGCTGTGTGGTGAGAGTACTAATTGTTGCAGTGTTTACCGGGCAGACGAACCGAACCCCCAATTCTGAAATGGATAAGTGCTATGGTTGATATATTTATTCTAATGTATGTTTGTATTATGCCTTTTGGTATTGTGTTTCTTATTTGTATTTAATAAACGATTCGAAACGTTTTCCTTGTTGTCTGTTATCTGACCCAGTCACCACGTATCTGTGTGCTTTGCACTTGATGTACAAGCGGGTCCCCGGCCCATTTTCCGGGGTGGCGTAGTCTATTTTGTGCCATAATTGGTATTGTGTTGCGCTTAGGAGAGCGAACTGCCACATATACAACGCCTTTTTCACTGCAACTTCAGCAATGTTGTCAAAACTAGCGCTGGATAGCCTACCTGAGGTAATTTTGTTACACTATGCTAAACTGCATAATATCTCATCGCTAATAGCCTACTTCTCACCATTTATTTCCAGGATACGACCGATTGCTTTCCATATATCCATCTTTTTTAACGTATCCTTGAAAAGGGGGTTTGACTTGTCAAACAGTGGAGGATTTTTTTGTACCTCGACGATTAACTTCTCTGCAATGTCATCTGCCATTTTAAATGCGCGAGACCTTTAAATTAGAATGGATTCTGATTGGCTGTCAGTGTTTTATCGTTGGACAGCTGGAAAAAAAATCGTTCTGAAAGTGATCCCAACGATATCGTTCCTCATATCTTTATCGTTATAGTTGTGGTGTGAACTCTGTTATTCTTTAATATGGAGAACGATTTTTAGAATTATATCTTTATCGTTATCTTTATAGTTATCGTGCTTGGTGTGAACGGCCTTTACGGTTACTTTCAAAACACTTAGCTAGGCTATGTCATGAGTGTAGGAACCCATTAACGTTACCCAGTAACGCATTATTTCCACATCTGCATAGTTGACGATTACTGTAATTTACTATAAATTTAATGAGACGAATTTGTAAACCATGTTTTCCGCCAAAATAAAAGCTCGATGCAGTTTCCGTCAAAATAAAGATCATGTGCTTGTATCTCTTTCAAGTATAGAAATTAGTACAAAACTAATTGTGAAAGTTTCCTTTATTTTTCAGTGCATTTGTTTTACAATATATGTCTATTAGTGTGCTATTATTATTATTATGGCCAAAATGCCAGGGCCGATTTTTTTTGTCCCAGTCCAGCCCTGATTATGTGTCTACCACCGCGGACATTTGTCCTTTATCCAGTTGTTTGTGGATTTTACAGTGAGGCATATTTCTTTGTGCAGACATGGATATTGTTCTTTCATATGGTTTTACATGCCATTTTGTATAGGCTACATTTATAAACACTATGCGGACAGACTAAGTGATGATAGGGCTATGATGTTTGTCTGTATCTATAGGGTAAATTAAGAAATGGGAAAGTAAAGTAATAAGTAGTGAAGTTACTTTTCAAATGCAGTAACTAGTAAAGTAATCTCATTATAATTTACAGAAGTAACTAGTAACTAGTAACTAATTACTTTTTTTGAGTAACTACCCCAACACTGTTGATTACCCACATCTATATCCAGACGAGCGCTTCATTCTTTTCTTAGACTTCCATAAGGCCTTCAACACTGTTGAACATCATTTCATATATTCTGCCCTTATTAAAAAAAAAGTGGTTTTGGTGATTTCTTTATAAATTCCATTAAAACTTTATATTGTAATGCAAACTGTTCAATCCAGCTGCATAATGGACCAGATTCAGTCTCTGTCGTGGAATCAAACAGGGATGGCATATTCCCCATATTTATTTTTTACTTTGTTCTCAACTTCTTGCAATCAAATTATCATTAGTCAACTGGCAACGATACCACTTAAGATTATCCATACATTCTCTAAAGCTTCAGGACTTTACCTGAATATAAGTGTGAATTAATGTCTCTCAAAAAACATAATCTTTTGTCAATTTGTAATATTCCCGTTAAATATGAAATCACATATTTATGTATTAAGATCGTAAAGAATTAAGAGGAAAGATGTAAGATTAATTTTACCCCAGAAAAATGAAATGAGTGGTTACTGAGAGACCTGTCCTTGAGGGGGAGAGCACTGATCTCATCTCCAGACAGTTAATGATAATACTTGTAAAAATGATTGATAATATGCTGTTTAACTTCTGATGGAAAAATTAAGTACATTTTATTTTTACATTTAAAAATATATAATATATATAAAAAATATAAAGAATCTGTGGTTATGAACTCAACTGAAAATGGAGGCCTGAACTTCTTAGATTGTACCACCCTCAATCACACCTTCAGAGTTAACTGGATTAAGCAATTCCTTAAAAACCAATATCTATCTGGAATATTATACTTCACTTTATCTTTCACAAGTTGGTGGTCTTTAATTCCTTTTGCTTTGTGACTACAGTATTACTAAACGTCCTTTAAAACTATCTAATGTTCACAAACAGATGCTTCTTTCTTGGAATTTAATCTATAAACAACTTCTCTCCAAACATGTGATGTGATCATCACCATCTCTCCTATCTGGAATAATAAGAACATTCTGTATTTTAAAAAAGTCTTTATTCTAAGAAACGAAGGCAATCAGAGCTCCAGTCAAAGCTTGAGAAAGATTTAAAGGATATTGAGAAAACGTTAACTTCATCATCCGACCCATTATTATTACAAAATAAATGCGCTTTGCAAGCCGCATTAGACGCTTTGTTAACTCAACGGGCTAAGAGTGCTATTCTCTTTTCTAGACAGCGACTTTATGAATTTGGTGATAACCCCAGCAAGTATCTATCTTACTTGACTAAAGTCGAATCAGATCCTCAAATAATCACCTCAATAGTTGATACTGCCGGTATTCGTTATTTTGATAATAAAAACATAAATAATATTTTCAGAAAATTTTACTCACAACTTTATAAATCAGATCTTCCCCCAGGGGCCTCTGTGGATATGGAACATTTTCTGTCTCAAATAATTCTTCCTACTATTTCTGAAACTCAGAAGGTTGAATTAAATGCACCTATTACTAAAGATGAAGCCCTGTTTGCACTTAAAACATTACAATCAGGGAAGGCGCCCGGGCCAGATGGCTTGACTGGCGATTTTTATAAAGAGTTCCACCACGTGCTATTGGACCCTTTTTTGACTATGCTAGAGCATTCTTTTACATCCGGCCTTCTACCTCAATCTTTGAGAGAGGCAGACATCACAGTCATCCTTAAAAAGGGAAAGAACGCAGATCACTGTTCTAATTACAGGCCTATCGCTTTGTTAAACCAGGATCTTAAGTTACTTTCTAAGATACTAGCGCTCCGACTCGAAAAAGTTTTGCCTGTCATAATCAAGGAAGACCAGACGGGGTTTATCAAGGGAAGAAGTTCTAGCCACAATGTAAGAAGACTCTTAAATATTATTAATATATGTCAAATTCAGAATATCGAAAGTCTAATCATCTCACTTGATGCGGAGAAGGCCTTCGACCGTGTTGAGTGGCCTTATTTGCATCATATTTTACATAAATTTAATTTAGGAGAGACATTTATAAGGTGGATTAGTTTGCTGTATAATAACCCTTTAGCTTCAGTTATCACTAATGGCTGTAGGTCTAACAATTTCTCACTTTACCGCTCGACACGCCAAGGCTGTCCTCTCAGCCCCTCCCTCTTTGCCCTGGTGATTGAGCCCCTGGCCGCGGCCGTCAGGCAAGATTTATTAATAAAAGGAATTAGCGCTGGCGACACTCAACATAAAATTTCTCTATTCGCGGATGATATTTTATTATATATATCAGAACCAGCTTCAACTATTTCCCGTCTCATCAAACTAATTCGCCAATTTGGAACATTTTCGGGTTACAAAATAAACTTTTCTAAATCTCTTGCGATGCCTCTGGGGGCTCTCAGAGGAAGGACTAATTCCCTTGTACCTTTTCCATTTCGTTGGTCCCTGTCTGGTTTTGTGTATCTCGGTATCCATATCACCCCTATGTTTCACCAAATGTTTAAGGCTAACTACACTCCTCTACTAGATGTCATAAAAAGAGATTTACAAAGGTGGTGCTCTCTTCCCTTATCTTTGCTTGGTAGGGTATCTCTTATGAAGATGAACGTTCTTCCTAGATTACTCTACCCCTTACAGATGATCCCCTTACTACTTTCAAACAAAGTACTGAAACTACTTAACAGCTGGTTAAGTGAATTTATTTGGAATAAAAGAAAACCCAGGCTTAAATTTTCCAAGTTACAGTTACCTACGTCAAAAGGGGGGGTGGATGTGCCTAATTTCAGATTGTATCAACTGGCATCACATTTGAGGTTTGTAGCCGAATGGGTAAAGGAGGATCCCACCTCTGTTTGGTTATGTCTAGAAAAGTTTCATACTCACTGCTCATTGCTCTGTCTTTTATCCTGTAAGAATATAAAGTCTGTAAGGACTTTGTGCAATAACAACCCTATAGTTGTTAATACTGTTAAAGCATGGTTTGCAGTGCGTAAGTTGGAGGGAAGATCTTTATTGACTCCTTTGCTTTCCCCAGTGCAAGGAAACCCTGACTTTGAACCAGGCATGACAGATACAGGTTATGATATCTGGACACGCCAAGGAATTAAAAAGATGTGTGATTTGTTTGTGGGATCCTCCTTATCCTCATTTGAACAAATTCAGGCTAAATATAACCTCCCTGGCTCTCATTTTTTTTAGATATCTCCAAGTGCGAGATTTTATATAAAAAAAAAAATACATTTGCTTCTGAAGCCTCTTTATCTCTAATAGAAAAATTACTACTCAAATGTCCAGTTAAGAAGGTGATCACTTTGTTTGTTTGTTTGTTTATTAAGTTGGCTTGAGAAAGCCAACTTACTGAAATCCTATTTAAACTTATTAAGTTGGCTTGAGAAAGCCAACTTACTGAAATCCTATTTAAACTTATTATTATTAAGTTGGCTTGAGAAAGCCAACTTACTGAAATCCTATTTAAACTTATTATTAAGTTGGCTTGAGAAAGCCAACTTACTGAAATCCTATTTAAACTTATTATTATTAAGTTGGCTTGAGAAAGCCAACTTACTGAAATCCTATTTAAACTTATTATTATTAAGTTGGCTTGAGAAAGCCAACTTACTGAAATCCTATTTAAACTTATTATTAAGTTGGCTTGAGAAAGCCAACTTACTGAAATCCTATTTAAACTTATTAAGTTGGCTTGAGAAAGCCAACTTACTGAAATCCTATTTAAACTTATTATTCTTCTTCTTCTTCTTCTTCTTCTTCTTCTTCTTCTTATTCTTCTGACCCAAAAATTTTCAACTCTAACTCCTCCTAGACCGTTCAAGCTACATACTCCAAACTCGGGTCAGACCTTCATACTGTTCTGACTTGGTGTGCTATATCTTTTCAGACTGGTTTGAGTTATGGTTTTCTTAAAAATTAATATTAAAAATCATAAAAATCCCATAGACTTTCATTGACCAAAAGTCCATGTCTGTTTGAACTATGTTTAATGTAAACTGCTAGAAGCCATTGATACTCAATTAAGCTTTAAGCTATTTCTGTCTAACTAATAACTTATCTATCTATCTATCTATCTATCTATCTATCTATCTATCTATCTATCTATCTTCAAACCTTTTCTATCTATCTATCTATCTATCTATCTTCAAACCTTTTCTATCTATCTATCTATCTATCTATCTATCTATCTATCTACAAACCTTATCTATCTATCTATCTATCTAT
The DNA here is from genome assembly GCF_965113295.1 of Leuciscus leuciscus. Taxonomy (NCBI): domain Eukaryota; kingdom Metazoa; phylum Chordata; class Actinopteri; order Cypriniformes; family Leuciscidae; genus Leuciscus; species Leuciscus leuciscus. Next base: position 17,816 of record NW_028118346.1, on the reverse strand, counting down.
CTATCTATCTATCTATCTACAAACCTTATCTATCTATCTATCTATCTATCTATCTATCTATCTATCTATCTATCTATCTATCTACAAACCTTATCTATCTATCTATCTATCTATCTATCTATCTATCTATCTATCTGCAAACCTTATCTATCTATCTATCTATCTATCTATCTATCTATCTTCAAACCTTTTCTATCTATCTATCTATCTATCTATCTATCTATCTATCTATCTATCTATCTATCTTCAAACCTTATCTATCTATCTATCTATCTATCTATCTATCTATCTATCTATCTATCTTCAAACCTTTTCTATCTATCTATCTATCTATCTATCTATCTATCTTACAACCTTTTCTATCTGTCTATCTATCTATCTATCTATCTATCTTCAAACAGTTTTTATCTATCTATCTATCTATCTATCTTTCTATCTATCTATCTATCTATCTTCAAACCTTATCTATCTATCTATCTATCTATCTATCTATCTATCTATCTATCTATCTATCTATCTATCTATCTACCTATCTATCTATCTTCAAACCTTATCTATCTATCTATCTATCTATCTATCTATCTATCTATCTATCTATCTATCTTCAAACCTTATCTATCTATCTATCTATCTATCTATCTATCTATCTATCTATCTATCTATCTATCTATCTTCAAACCTTATCTATCTATCTATCTATCTATCTACAAACCTTATCTATCTATCTATCTATCTATCTATCTATCTAATCCATCTTTCTGTCTTTCATTTCTTTGTTTCTTTCTTTTTCTTTCTTTCTTTCTTTCTTTCTAATTAATCTTTCTTTCTTTCTTTCTTTCTTTCTTTCTTTCTTTCTTTCTTTCTTTCTTTCTTTCTTTCTTACTAGTCTATCTTTCCTTCTTTCTAAATAACCTCTTTCTTTCTTTCTTTCTTTTTTCTACCTACTCAATCTTTCTGTCTTTCTTTCTTTCTTTCTTTCTTTCTTTCTTTCTTTCTTTTTAACTAATCTATCTTTCTTTCTTTTTAACTAATCTATATTTCTTTCTTTCTAACTAATTAAACTTTCTTTCTTTCTTTCTTTTTAACTAATCTATTTTTCTTTCTTTTTAACTAATCAATCTTTCTTTCTTTTTAACTAATCTATCTATCTTCAAACCTTTTCTATCTATCTATCTATCTATCTATCTATCTTCAAACTATTTTTATCTATCTATCTATCTATCTATCTATCTATCTATCTATCTATCTATCTATCTATCTTCAAACTATTTTTATCTATCTATCTATCTATCTATCTATCTATCTATATATCTAACTATCTATCTATCTTCAAACCTTTTCTTTCTATCTATCTATCTATCTATCTATCTATCTATCTATCTATCTATCTTTCTTTCTAATCCATCTTTCTCTTTCATTTCTTCGTTTCTTTCTTTCTTTCTAATTAATCTTTCTTTCTTTCTTTCTTACTAGTCTATCTTTCCTTCTTTCTAAATAACCTCTTTCTTTCTTTCTTTCTTTCTTTCTTTCTTTCTACTCAATCTTTCTTTCTTTCTTTCTTTCTTTCTTTCTTTTTAACTAATCTATCTGTCTTTCTTTCTTTCTTTTTAACTAATCTGTATTTCTTTCTTTCTAACTAATTAATCTTTCTTTCTATCTATCCATCTATCTATCTATCTATCTATCTAACTTATCTATCTTTCTTTCTTTTTAACTAATCTATCTTTCTAACTTATCTATCTTTCTTTCTTTTTAACTAATCTATCTTTCTAACTAACTTATCTATCTTTCTTTCTTTCTTACTAATATATCTATCTTTCTAACTACCTTATCTTTCTTTCTTTCTTTCTTTCTTTCTTTTTAACTAATCTATCTATCTTTCTAACTAACTTATTTATCTTTCTAACTAACTTATTTATCTTTCTTTCGTTCGTTTTAACTAGTCTATCTTTCTAACTAACTTATCTATCTTTCTTTCTTTCTTTCTTACTAATCTATCCATCTTTCTAACTAACATATCTATCTTTCTTTCTTTCTTACTTACTAATCTATCCATATTTCTAACTAACATATCTATCTTTCTTTCTTACTAATCTATCCATCTTTCTAACTAACATATCTATCTTTCTTTCTTTCTTACTAATCTATCCATCTTTCTAACTAACATATCTATCTTTCTTTCTTTCTTACTTACTAATCTATCTATCTTTCTAACTAACTTATCTATCTTTCTTTCTTTCTTACTAATCTATCCATCCAACTAATTAATCTTTTTTCTTTCTAACTAATCTTTTTACTTTCTTTCTTTCTTTCTTTCTTTCTTTCTTTCTTTCTTACTAATCTTTCTTTTTTTTCATACTTTTCTTTCTTTCTAACTAGTCTTTCTTTTTTCTTTTTCTTACTTTTCTTTCTTTCTTTCTAACTAATCTTTTTTCTTTCTTTCTTTCTTTCTTTCTTTCTTTCTAACTAATCTTTTTTCTTTCTTTCTTTCTTTCTTTCTTTCTTTCTAACTAATTAATCTTTTTTCTTTCTTTCTTTCTTTCTTTCTAACTAATCTTTTTTCTTTCTTTCTTTCTAACTAATCTTTCTTTCTTTCTTTTTCTTACTTTTCTTTTTTCTAACTAATCTTTCTTCCTTTCTTTCTTTCTTTCTTTCTTTCTTTCTTTCTTTCTTTCTTTCTTTCTTTCTAACAAATCTTTTTCTTTCTTTCTTTCTTTCTTTCTTTCTAACTAATCATTTTTCTTTCTTTCTTTCTAACTAATCTTTCTTTTTTCTTTCTTTCTTTCTTTCTTTCTTTCTTTCTTTCTTTCTTTCTTTCTTTCTAACTAATTAATCTTTTTTCTTTCTTTCTAACTAATCTTTTTACTTTCTTTCTTTCTTTCTTTCTTTCTAACTAATCTTTCTTTCTCTTACTTTTCTTTCTTTCTTTCTTTCTAACTAATCTTTTTTCTTTCTTTCTTTCTAACTAATCTTTCTTTCTTTCTTTTTCTTACTTTTCTTTTTTTAACTAATCTTTTTTCCTTTCTTTCTTTCTTTCTTTCTTTCTTTCTTTCTTTCTAACAAATCTTTTTCTTTCTTTCTTTCTTTCTTTCTTTCTAACTAATCATTTTTCTTTCTTTCTTTCTAACTAATCTTTCTTTTTTCTTTCTTTCTTTCTTTCTTTCTTTCTAACTAATTAATCTTTTTTCTTTCTTTCTAACTAATCTTTTTACTTTCTTTCTTTCTTTCTTTCTTTCTAACTAATCTTTCTTTCTCTTACTTTTCTTTCTTTCTTTCTTTTTAACTAATCTATCTATCTTCAAACCTTTTCTATCTATCTATCTATCTATCTATCTATCTTCAAACTATTTTTATCTATCTATCTATCTATCTATCTATCTATCTATCTTCAAACTATTTTTATCTATCTATCTATCTATCTATCTATCTATCTATCTATCTATATATCTAACTATCTATCTATCTTCAAACCTTTTCTTTCTATCTATCTATCTATCTATCTATCTATCTATCTATCTATCTATCTATCTATCTATCTTTCTTTCTTTCTAATCCATCTTTCTCTTTCATTTCTTCGTTTCTTTCTTTCTTTCTAATTAATCTTTCTTTCTTTCTTTCTTACTAGTCTATCTTTCCTTCTTTCTAAATAACCTCTTTCTTTCTTTCTTTCTTTCTTTCTTTCTTTCTTTCTTTCTTTCTTTCTACTCAATCTTTCTTTCTTTCTTTCTTTCTTTCTTTCTTTCTTTTTAACTAATCTATCTGTCTTTCTTTCTTTCTTTTTAACTAATCTGTATTTCTTTCTTTCTAACTAATTAATCTTTCTTTCTATCTATCCATCTATCTATCTATCTATCTATCTAACTTATCTATCTTTCTTTCTTTTTAACTAATCTATCTTTCTAACTTATCTATCTTTCTTTCTTTTTAACTAATCTATCTTTCTAACTAACTTATCTATCTTTCTTTCTTACTAATCTATCTATCTTTCTAACTAACTTATCTATCTTTCTTTCTTTTTAACTAATCTATCTTTTTCTAACTAACTTATCTATCTTTCTTTCTTTCTTTTGAACTAATCTATATATCTTTCTAACTAACTTATCTATCTTTCTTTCTTTCTTTCTTTCTAGCTAATCCATCTATCTTTCTAACTAATTTATCTTTCTTTCTTTCTTACTAATCTATCTTTCTAACTAACTAACTTATCATCTTTCTTTCTTTTTAACTAATCTATCTTTCTAACTAACTAATCTATCTTTATTTCTTTTTAACTAATCTATCTATCTTTCTAACTAACTTATCTATCTTTCTTTCTTACTAATCTATCTTTCTAACTAACTTATCTATCTTTCTTTCTTTTTAACTAATCTATCTCTTTCTAACTAACTTATCTATCTTTCTTTCTTTTTAACTAATCTATCTATCTTTCTAACTAACTTATCTTTCTTTCTTTCTTTTTAACTTATCTATCTTTCTTTCTTTTTAACCAATCTATCTATCTTTCTAACTAACTTATCTTTCTTTCTTTCTTTTTAACTAATCTATCTATCTTTCTAACTAACTTATCTATCTTTCTTTCTTTCTTACTAATATATCTATCTTTCTAACTACCTTATCTTTCTTTCTTTCTTTCTTTCTTTCTTTTTAACTAATCTATCTATCTTTCTAACTAACTTATTTATCTTTCTAACTAACTTATTTATCTTTCTTTCGTTCGTTTTAACTAGTCTATCTTTCTAACTAACTTATCTATCTTTCTTTCTTTCTTTCTTACTAATCTATCCATCTTTCTAACTAACATATCTATCTTTCTTTCTTTCTTACTTACTAATCTATCCATATTTCTAACTAACATATCTATCTTTCTTTCTTACTAATCTATCCATCTTTCTAACTAACATATCTATCTTTCTTTCTTTCTTACTAATCTATCCATCTTTCTAACTAACATATCTATCTTTCTTTCTTTCTTACTTACTAATCTATCTATCTTTCTAACTAACTTATCTATCTTTCTTTCTTTCTTACTAATCTATCCATCCAACTAATTAATCTTTTTTCTTTCTAACTAATCTTTTTACTTTCTTTCTTTCTTTCTTTCTTTCTTTCTTTCTTTCTTACTAATCTTTCTTTTTTTTCATACTTTTCTTTCTTTCTAACTAGTCTTTCTTTTTTCTTTTTCTTACTTTTCTTTCTTTCTTTCTAACTAATCTTTTTTCTTTCTTTCTTTCTTTCTTTCTTTCTTTCTTTCTAACTAATCTTTTTTCTTTCTTTCTTTCTTTCTTTCTTTCTAACTAATTAATCTTTTTTCTTTCT
>NW_028118346.1:2500-7500 GCF_965113295.1 Leuciscus leuciscus | reverse complement strand
CTTTTTTCTTTCTTTCTTTCTTTCTTTCTTTCTAACTAATCTTTTTACTTTCTTTCTTTCTAACTAATCTTTCTTTTTTCTTTTTCTTACTTTTCTTTCTTTCTTTCTAACTAATCTTTTCTTTCTTTCTTTCTAACTAATCTTTTTCTTTCTTTCTTTCTTTCTTTCTTTCTAACTAATCTTTCTTTCTTTCTAACTAATCTTTTTACTTTCTTTCTTTCTTTCTTTCTTTCTAACTAATCTTTTTACTTTCTTTCTTTCTTTCTTTCTTTCTAACTAATCTTCTTTCTTTCTTTCTTTCTTTCTTTCTTTCTTTCTTTCTTTCTTTCTTTCTTCCCTCCCAACTATTATTTCTTTCTAACTAATCTATCAATCTAACTTTAACCTACTTTAAACTTCTAACTTCTTTAAACTTCTTCAAACTCTCTGGTCAGGCTTTCTCAAGCCAACTTAAAGTTTGTCTCAACAAACTTTTTTTTCTAGTTATTATTCTTCTTCTTATTCTTCTGACCCAAAATTTATCAACTCTAACTCCTCCTAGAGCTTTAACTCTACAAACTCCAAACTCGGGTCAGACTTTCAGACTGTTCTGACTTGGTGTGCTATATCTTTTCAGACTGATTTGACTTTCAGTTTTCTTAAAAATTAATATTAAAAACCATAAAAATCCCATAGACTTACATGGCCGACTGCTCAAATTGAGCCAAGACTACGGTGGCCCATTAGTGTACAAGCCAAAAACTCAAATCTAAACTCCCTGAAGCCCTAGACTCAATTAAACTACCATTCAATGACCTAATAAACTTCTATCTATCTATCTATCTATCTATCTATCTATCTATCTATCTATCTTTCTAACTAACTTATCTTTCTATCTATCTTTCTAACTAACTTATCTATCTTTCTTTCTTACTAATCTATCTATCTTTCTAACTAACTTATCTTTCTATCTATCTTTCTTTCTAACTAATCTATCTTTCTTTCTAACTAACTAATCTATCTTTCTTTCTTTCTTTCTTACTAATCTATCTATCTTTTTAACTAACTTATCTATCTTTCTTTCTAATCTATCTATCTTTCTAACTAACTTATCTATCTTTCTTACTAATCTATCTATCTTTCTAACTAACTTATCTATCTATCTATCTATCTATCTATCTTATCTTTCTAACTAACTTATCTTTCTAACTAACTTATCTTTCTAACTAACTTATCTTTATATCTATCTTTCTAACTAACTTATCTATCTATCTATCTTTCTAACTAACTTATCTATCTTTCTTTCTTACTAATCTATCTATCTTTCTAACTAACTTAGCTATCTATCTTTCTTTCTAACTAATCTATCTTTCTTTCTAACTAACTAATCCATCTTTCTTTCTTTCTTACTAATCTATCTATCTTTTTAACTAACTTATCTATCTTTCTTTATAACTTATCTATCTTTCTAACTAACTTATCTATCTTTCTTTCTTACTAATCTATCTTTCTTTCTAACTAACTAATCTATCTATCTTTCTTACTAATCTACCTATCTTTTTAACTAACTTATCTATCTTTCTTTCTAACTTATCTATCTTTCTAACTAACTTATCTATCTTTCCTACTTACTAATCTATCTTTCTTTCTAACTAACTAATCTATCTTTCTTTCTTTCTTACTAATCTATCTATCTTTCTAACTAACTTATCTATCTATCTATCTATCTATCTATCTATCTTTCTAACTAACTTAACTATCTATCTATCTATCTATCTATCTATCTTATCTTTCTATCTATCTTTCTAACTAACTTATCTATCTATCTATCTATCTATCTATCTATCTATCTATCTGTCTGTCTGTCTGTCTGTCTGTCTTATCTTTCTATCTTTTTTTCTAACTAACTTATCTTTCTATCTATCTATCTATCTTTCTATCTTTCTTTCTAACTAATCTATCTTTCTTTCTAACTAACTAATCTATATTTCTTTCTTTCTTACTAATCTATCTATCTTTTTAACTAACTTATCTATCTTTCTTTCTAACTTATCTATCTTTCTAACTAACTTATCTATCTTTCTTTCTTACTAATCTATCTTTCTTTCTAACTAACAAATCTATCTTTCTTTCTTACTAATCTATCTATCTTTTTAACTAACTTATCTATCTGTCTTTCTAATCTATCTATCTTTCTAACTAACTTATCTATCTTTCTTTCTAACTAATCTATCTTTCTTTCTAACTAACTAATCTATCTATCTTTCTTACTAATCTATCTATCTTTCTAACTAACTAACGTATCTATCTATCTATCTATCTATCTAACTTATCTATCTTTCTTTCTTTTTAACTAATCTATCTTTCTAACTTATCTATCTTTCTTTCTTTTTAACTAATCTATCTTTCTAACTTATCTATCTTTCTTTCTTTTTAACTAATCTCTCTATCTTTCTAACTAACTTATCTATCTTTCTTTCTTTCTTTCTTACTAATCTATCTATCTTTCTAACTAACTTATCTATCTTTCTTTCTTTTTAACTAATCTATCTTTTTCTAACTAACTTATCTATCTTTCTTTCTTTCTTTTGAACTAATCTATATATCTTTCTAACTAACTTATCTATCTTTCTTTCTTTCTTTCTTTCTAGCTAATCCATCTATCTTTCTAACTAATTTATCTTTCTTTCTTTCTTACTAATCTATCTATCTTTCTAACTAACTAACTTATCATCTTTCTTTCTCTTTTACTAATCTATCTATCTATCTATCTATCTATCTATCTATCTATCTATCTAACTAATCTTTCTTTCTCTTACTTTTCTTTCTTTCTTTCTAACTAATCTTTTTTCTTTCTTTCTTTCTTTCTTTCTTTCTTTCTTTCTTTCTTTCTTTCTTTCTTTCTATCTTTCTTTCTAACTAATCTGTCTTTCTTTCTCTCTACCTAATCTTTTTCTTTCTTTCTTTTTTTCTACCTAATATTTTTCTTTCTTTCTTTCTTTCTTTCTTTCTTTCTTTCTTTCTTTCTTTCTTTCTTTCTTTTTCTTTCTTTCTCTCTCTCTCTTTCTCTCTCTCTCTCTTTCTTTCTTTCTTTCTTTCTTTCTATCTTTCTTTCTAACTAATCTTTCTTTCTATCTTTCTTTCTAACTAATCTTTCTTTCTATCTTTCTTTCTTTCTTCTTTCATTCTTTCTTTCTACCTAATATTTTTCTTTCTTTCTTTCTTTCTTTCTTTCTTTCTTTCTTTCTTTCTAACTAATCTTTCTTCTTTCTAATCTTTCTTTCTAACTTATCTTTCTATCTAATCTTTCTAACTAATCTTTCTTTCCTTTCTAACAAATCTGTCTTTTTTCTTTCTTTCTAACAATTTTTTTTCTTTTTTCATTCTTTCTTTCTTTCTAGCTAATCTTTCTTTCTTTTTTTTTTCTTTCTTTCTTTCTTTCTTTCTTTCTTTTTTCTAACTAATCTTTCTTTTTTTCTTCTTTCGTTCTAACAAATTTTTTTCTTTTTTACTTTTTTTCTTTCTTACAAATCTTTCTTTTTTCTTTCTTTCTAACTAATCTTTTTCTTTTTTAAATCTTTCTTTCTTTCTAGCTAATCTTTCTTTCTTTTTTCTTTCTTTCTTTCTTTCTTTCTTTCTTTCTTTCTTTTTTCTTTCTAACTAATCTTTCTTTTTTTCTTTCTTCTTTCGTTCTAACAAATTTTTCTTTCTTTTTTACTTTTTTCTTTCTTACTAATCTTTCTTTTTTCTTTCTTTCTAACTAATCTTTCTTTCTTTCTTTCTTTCTTTCTTTCTTTCTTTCTTTCTTTCTTTCTTTCTTTCTTTCCAACTAATCTTTCTTTCTAACTAATCTTTCTTTCTTTCTTTCTTTCTCTCTCTCTCTCTCTCTCTCTCTCTCTCTCTCTCTTTCTTTCTTTCTTTCTTTCTAACTTTTCTTTCTTTCTATCTTTCTTTCTAACTAATCTGTCTTTCTTTCTCTCTACCTAATCTTTCTTTCTTTCTTTCTTTCTAGCTAATCTTTCTTTCTTTTTTCTTTCATTCTTTCTTTCTACCTAATCTTTTTCTTTCTTTCTTTTTTCTTTCATTCTTTCTTTCTACCTAATCTTTTTCTTTCTTTCTTTCTTTCTTTCTTTCTTTCTAACTAATCAATCTTTCTTTCTCTCTTTCTTTCTTTCTTTCTTTCTTTCTTTCAAATCTATCTATCTTTCTAACTAATCTTTCTTTCTTTCTTTCTTTCTTTCTTTCTTTCTAACTAATCCTTCTATCTTTCTTTATTTCTAAATAATCTTTCTTTCTAACTAATCTTTTTTTCTTTCTTACTAATCTATCTTTCTTTCTAACTAATCTTTCTTTTTCTAATCTATATTTTTTTTCTTTCTAACTAATCTAACTTTCTTTCTACCTACTCTTTCCTTCTTATTTCTCTTTTTTCTTTATGTCTATCCTTTCTTTCTTTCTACCTACTCTTTCCTTCTTATTTCTCTTTTTTCTTTGTCTATCCTTTCTTTCTTTCTAACTAATCTTTCTTTCTTTCTTTCTTTCTTTCTTTCTAACTAATAACTAACTAATCTATCAATCTAACTTTAAACTACTTTAAAGTTCAAACTACTTTAAACTTCTAACTTCTTTAAACTTCTAACTTCTTTAAACTTCTTCAAACTCTCTGGTTAGGCTTTCTCAAGCCAACTTAAAGTTTGTCTCAACAAACTTTTTTTTCTAGTTATTCTTCTTCTTCTTCTTCTTCTTATTCTTCTGACCCAAAAATTTTCAACTCTAACTCCTCCTAGACCGTTCAAGCTACATACTCCAAACTCGGGTCAGACCTTCATACTGTTCTGACTTGGTGTGCTATATCTTTTCAGACTGGTTTGAGTTATGGTTTTCTTAAAAATTAATATTAAAAATCATAAAAATCCCATAGACTTTCATTGACCAAAAGTCCATGTCTGTTTGAACTATGTTTAATGTAAACTGCTAGAAGCCATTGATACTCAATTAAGCTTTAAGCTATTTCTGTCTAA
>NW_028118347.1:0-67000 GCF_965113295.1 Leuciscus leuciscus | reverse complement strand
CAGGAAGAAATGCAGAGTGACAAAGTATATGGGCAAAGAAACAAAGGTTTTTTGGAACTTTAGATCTCACAAAAGATGTAGGCTGATCAAGTAATTCCTAAAGAGAAAGCATATCTGGATATGACTCGTTAATTCTCTAAACATTTGTATACCTTTTAAAACAAGTATATATACAATTTTAATTAACTGGCATGCTTAATTTAGATGTACCACAGTTAACACAAAATCATAATGACTGATTAGTACCTATATGATTAATTAATGATGCGTGTGAAAGGAAATCATTTTGATAACATTTTTATCTGTACAGAGGAAAAAAGTTTGTCATGAAAAAAAAAACTTTTGTCAGGTCGATGAGGCCTTCATAGCGGAGAGTCTAGTTGACATGGTCGCTGCTGACATTTCAGGCTGCGTTGTGGTCGTGTCCAGGCGCAGGTCCTCCATCTGGATACGGCCCAGATACGGCTGAGTACCGTAAACCTCGGGATAAACAGTGAGACTAATGTAGCGTAGAAGCCATTCTTCTTATGCTGTAACAAACACATCAGATGTTATGTGAAGTGTTCCCGGTTCCGGCTGACCTAGTTTATGCAATCTAATAATCATTTTACATAATTTGAATTATAGAAATTGATAATGTGCTAGTATGCTAGGTTAAAAAGATGTGTTTTTAGTCTAGATTTAAACTGACAGAGTGTGTCTGCTTCCCGGACAATGTTAGGAAGTCTGTTACAGAGTTTTGGTGCTAAATAGGGAAAGGATCTACCGCCAGCAGTCGATTTTGATATTCTTGATATCAACTGGCCGGAATTTTGATATCACAATAGACGTGAGGGACTATAATGCGTTAAGAGCTCGATCTTACTGGGGAGCTAAACCATTTAGTTCTTTGTAAGTAATCCGCAATATTTAAAAATGTATACGATGTTTAATCGGGAGCCAATGCAGTGTTGACAGAACCGGGCTAATATGGTCATACTACCATCCTGGTTCTGGTAAGAACTCGAGCTGCTGCGTTTTGGCCCAGCTGTAGTTTGTTTATTATGCGTGCAGTGCAACCACCCATAAGAGCATTACAATAATCTAGCCTTGAGGTCATAAACGCATGAACTGTTTCGCATTTGTCATTGAAAGCATATGTCGTAATTTAGATATGTTTTATTGTGGAAGAATGCGGTTTTATAGATGCTAGAAACGTGGCTTTCAAATGAAAGATTGGTATCACAGAGCACACCCAGGTTCCTAACTGACGAAGACTTGACAGAATATCCATTAGGTATTATACAGTATTCTAGGTTATTACGTGCTGAGTTTTTTGATCTAATGTGTTTTCCAGAATTAGGAAATTACTAGTCATCCAATTTTTTATATCAGCTAATGCTTTTCAGATTGGTGCTACTTCCTTAAATTACATACATGAGTTTTAAAGAATCGGTTATAAACATTTCTATCTTTTCCTCATTTTCAAACGACTTATATAACAGTGTTAAAACATAACGTGTCGATCCTGCTCTGTCAATTTATATTGGACATGAAAATGTTTGATTTTTTATTGTTTTTATAGACTTTATACATCTATTAAAATTCTTCCTAAATGTTAATCTTCTGCTTGCATGTTTTTATCCCCCCTTGTAATGGGCTTCATTCGCTTAAAACGTCCACTCTGTTACACATTGCATTGTAAAAATTTAATGTAACAGGGTTGACACATTTCTTTTCAACAAACCTGCACAGTCCAAAATCTACCAAACTGAATGAACCTTCTACCATATAGTTAAGTCAAAAGACAAAAAAGTGGGGGATAGGATAAGGGTATGTCGCATGCAGGATTTGAACCTATATCCTCTTGAGCATAATGCCACAATCACACAGTAGTAACCCAATATACCACAGATGCAGCTAGACTCTACATTATAGTATTTATTTTTTTTTTTTTTACAATGGTTATTCATGTCTGCTTTGCTAAACGAGTCTGCTTTTGGTGGTCACAAATCAGAAACAAGGTCTAGGCTAAAAATATCCACCCTGGTTCCCCTTTCTCTCCTCTCTTTTCATCTGAGTGGGTATTCATCCCCATACCTGTGGGAAAAAGATGGCAGAATAGTTGATTTATTGAACAAGGACGAGTATATATCTAGTTTTTGGGGAAAAGCAAACAAATTTTGAGAAAAGAACAAAGTCAAGAGCCATGATTCAGCAATAGATTTTAAATTAAGCAGTCAGCATTTAAATTATAAAACTTAAACTGGTATTAACAAAGATAACTATGCATACACACTTGAACAGACAAACAGAAAAAACACACAGAGAAGGGAAGAGACCCCCAGATGGCTTAGGGTCTAGTGGTGATAGAGAAGGTCATTAATAACCGTAGAATAAGAGGAGGCCATAACACAGCCTCTTCTGTTAGCCAGAGCCGTTCTAGTTCTAGTGACATTCTGCACAACACTTTATATGAGCACACATAACTTTGACATGATATACGTCGAATATACATACGAGAAAGAATCTGTTTACACACAAAAAATACAACCATAGGTATTACATGAAAAATGCATAACCAGAAGTGCATCCACAAAGAGAAGTAGTCCCACCAGTATTTAGACAACTTTACAATCAAAAAACTAAATATTTTAAAGTGTTTTTTGTTTTTTTTGTTTTACATAGACAACTTTTTTAGTTTTTTTTTAAGATTGCATATGTGTTTTTTGTATCTGATGCATCAGGCTTTTATGCTCTTATAGTATTATATAGGATAATATGGTATGGAGCTCGTTGATTTTATTTTGAGGCCCAAACTGAGCAAAAATAATTTGGTGCAGTTGCTAAAATGTACTATGGAATTCTTGTAATGTAAATCAATGAGATCTTTATAACAGTATAACAGACAAAAAATGCATATTTATACTTACATACAAAATATAATGTAAATGCAAAACAATGATGATTGAGTACAAATAAATGTCCCTCAAAAGCCTGATCTATCCCATTTGATACATTTTAACACAATGTTTCTAAAAACAATATGTATGGATAATCAAGTTGTCACAGAGTAGGTGGCTGCGAAGAAGTGCATGACAAAGGCAGGGGCGTCGGACTGGGGGTAAAACCAGTACTGATTACCAGGGCCCCAAAGGGAGAGAGGGCCCTTGAAAAGTCTGGAATATATTTATGTTACCGGGATATTTTCATTTCCTAATTACATTTTATAATGAATGTCAGATGAAATGTAAAATTAGTGTATTGGCTGAATAACTTTGTTGATTGATTGACTGGTCCCACCCCTTGCTAATGCGCCAAATGGTTTAGTCCATCTGCACGCATTTTGTTTATGTTAGTTCAGCATCTGGAGGAGCGCAAACTTCTGCTGTAGAAATGTCTTTCTCAAAGCAAGGCAAATCAGGCCCCCCAAAATGAAAGGAACGACATTAGAAGGAAAGAAAACAAAATGAGGGGAAACAATTGGTAACTGACTTATTTTCAAAGAAAGGTGAGCACAATCTAGAACACGAAATCTGTAGTGCTAAACTGCTTGAATATCTCCGCGATCGTTAGTGCTAAAAATCAACTGAGACAACCCATTGAAAGAGCAGAACATACACTTTCAGATGATAATTTGGTTATACATGTAATCTGAGGTAAAGGCTAAATAAATAAACTGTACACTAGCAATGCTGTTTGCACAACACACCATTATAATAGCCTAAATTGAAACCTGTTTAATTTTAAATTAATAGGCTATAATATCTAAAATGAGCAATTATATAGCCTACGTTGAGTGTTATATACAAAAAAAAAAAAAAAAAAATATAATTTAGCTTAAACTTAGTAACCACAGTAAAGTAGGCTAGAGAATGTTGAAAGGAGGTTTAAAATGTGTGTGCAAACATGACAAATTATCAGGCTACTCTAAGCATTTACAGTTAATAGTTATTACGCTATAAATATCTAGGTCTACAGATTCATGTGTGCTGAGGCCATATTATTATTATTATTAATTTTTTTGAGGAACATGGGGACATCAGGACTGCCTATGCATAGGGCCCGGGATCTTGTGCTACGCCCCTGGACAAAGGACATACTCAAACTGACTTTAATCTAACAAACAGGAGAATAACTGGGAGAAATGACAACCACATACACATTGACGTAAAACAACAGCAATGTAAGACCAGGAACAGAAAGCTGAAACTGAGAGCTTAAATACGGGCAAACAAAGGAGCTAATGAGATAATTAACAAGGTGGGCTCTAATCAGTCAGAAACATAGGAAACTGTAACGCAGTTCAGATGTTATGGGAAGAAGGAGGCGGGAACCGGCGAACATTCATCAACTTTAATACCAAAATAAAACAAATACAAAACGAAAAGTAAAGTAAAGACAGCAGCCCCTCACGGACGACTGCTGTCACAATAAAACAAAGCACAACACAAGTTCAGGCCTGTCCTCTCTCGCTGTCGTCGCTCCTCCTTTATGCTTCCGCTCCTCCTTGAGAGATACGAGACTGGTGCGTCGTGCAGGTGTCGCTCATCAGTAATCACGCCACCGGCCTCGTGCCGCTCTCTCATGGCCCTCGGCCTCGTCCTGCTCGCCACATACCAGACGAGGCGAGAGAAAAGGAGACGGAAGCATGAGGAGCGACAGAGACGAGAGAGGGGAGAGAGAGAAAAAAAATCTTGGTCCGACTCCCACAACGCGCTGCCATCTGGTCCTCCACCAGCTGGGTGATCTTCTCCGCAGTGCCTGGCGGTGGCACTGGATAGCCCTCAGTGGACGGCTCGACACTTCTCCACTGCCTGGTGGACGGCGACGGCTCCTCTGTGTTCGGGCAGTCGGCAGGAGTTGCCCATTCCCTGCTCCTCCCCGTCATGGCGGATGGCAGCAGGCTCCGGCCCACGGCGAACGGCGGTGACTCCTCCGCTCCCTCACGGACGGCAGCCGCCCCTCCAGCACCCAGGCAGCCAGCAACAAGCTTGACCGTCCCCCCGGCAACTCACTCCAGCGCACCGCCTCGAGCGTCCATGGCGACGGAAACTGCCCGCCATGTTCGAGGGCACCGCGGATTCCCCACAGTGGCGAGGGCATTCCTCCTTCTTCCCTGGTTTCGGCACCAGTGTAACGCAGTTCAGATGTTATGGGAAAAAGGAGGCAGGAACCGGCGAACATCAACTTTAATACCAAAATAAAACAAATACAAAACAAAAAGTAAAGACAGAAGCCCCTCACGGACGACTGCTGTCACAATAAAACAAAACACAACACAAGTTCAGGCCTTGCTCTCTCGCTCTTCACTGTCGTCGCTCCTCCTTCATGCTTCCGTTCCTCCGTGAGAGATACGAGACCGGTGCGTCGCGCAGGTGTCGCTCATCAGTAATCACGCCACCGGCCTCATGCCTCGGCCTCAGTCAAGAGCCATGATTCAGTCAATCATGGCTGAATCATACACACACTACTGCTCCACTGACTATACACTGGTCACTCCACTGCACACCTCAGATCACTTCCTCCTCACTCTCACCCTCTCACCTATCCTCTTTGGTCTCATCCACACTTCCTCCACCTGATCAGCTTTCAACACTAGATACTAACAGTGCAACTGATACTCTTTTCGCTACTTTAACATCCTGCTTAGACAACTTCTGCCCCCTTTCCTCCAGGCCAGCCCGCGCCACACCCTCTGCCCCCTGGTTATCTGATGTTCTCTGTGAATATCGTTCTAAACTCAGGGGTAAAGAGAGGATGTGGCGCAAATCGAAAGATCCTACTGATCTTGGTCTTTATCAATCCCTCCTCTCTTCCTTCTCTGCTAATATCTCTACTGCTAAAATGACTTACTATCACAACAAAATTAACAATTCTTCCGACTCTTGCATGCTTTTCAAAACCTTCTCCTGTCTTCTCAACCCTCCTCCTCCTCCTCCTCCTCCTTCATCAACCCTAACAGCTGATGATTTAGCCACATTCTTCATATATAAAACAACCACCATTAGCGGCAAATTGACCAATCCACAAACTGACAAAAACACATTTTACCAGCTAACACACACATTCTACCCTCCTTCTCTCTACTTTCAGAGGCAGAAGTCTCCAAACTCATCCTTTCCAATCGCCCTACCACCTGTCGGCTTTCCCACTAACCTACTTCAAGCCATTTCTTCCTCAGTTGTACCCACACTCAGGCACATCATAAACGCCTCTCTTCACACCGGTACCTTTCCCACAGCATTTAAGCAGGCTAGTGTAACCCCACTGCTTAAGAAACCCACTCTAAATCCAGCACATCTGGAAAATTACAGACCGGTATCTCTTCTTCCATTCGTCGCGAAAACACTTGAAGGAGTTGTTTTCAACCAGATCTCTTCCTTCCTTAAACAGAACAACCTCTTGGACAACAATCAGTCTGGTTTCAAAAGCGGACACTCAACTGAGACTGCCCTGCTCTCAGTAATTGAAGCTCTGAGACTGGCTTCCAAATCCTCAGTTCTCATCCTGCTGGATCTGTCTGCTGCCTTTTGACACAGTTAACCACCAGATCCTCCTGTCAATCCTAAAGATGAAGGGCATCTCGGGAACCGCACTCCAATGGTTCAAGTCTTACCTCTCAGGTAGGTCCTTTAGGGTGTCGTGGAGGGGTGAGGTGTCTAAGACCCAACATCTAGCTACTGGAGTGCCTCAGGGCTCAGTGCTTGGACCACTTCTCTTCTCCATCTACATGACATCACGAGGATCTGTGATTCAGAAACATGGTTTTTCCTATCACTGCTACGCTGATGACACACAACTCTACCTCTCATTCCTGCCTGACGATCCGACGGTAGCTGATCGTATCTCAGCCTGTCTGACAGACATTTCTGGCTGGATGAAGGACCACCACCTTCAACTAAACCTTGCGAAGACAGAGCTACTTGTGGTCCCGGCCAACCCAACACTCGTCATCCATAATTCGTCAGGCTCGTCATCCATAACTCCATCAAGGTCAGCCAGGAACCTTGGAGTGGTAACTGATGATCAATTGAACTAGAACTGCCCAGTCATGTAGATTTACCTTGTACAGCATTAGGAGGATCAGGCCCTTCCTATCAGAGCATGTAACACAACTCCTTGTCCAAGCGCTAGTTCTATCCAGACTGGACTATTGTAATGCTCTCCTGGCTGGTCTTCCAGCTTGGACGGTCAAAACTCTGCAGCTGATCCAGAATGCTGCAGCCAGAGTGGTCTTTAACGAGCCGAAGAGAGCACATGTCACTCCTCTCCTCACAAAATTGCACTGATTGCCAGTTGCCGCTCGCATCAAATTCAAGTCACTGACGTTTGCCTACAGAACAACCACTGGCTCTGCTCCCTTTTACCTAAACTCATTACCTCAGACTTATGTGCCATCCAGAAACTTGCGCTCTGCAAGCGAACGACGTCTTGTGGAGCCATCTCAAAGAGGCACAAAATCTCTTTCTCGGACCTTTACCATTACTGTTCCCTGCTGGTGGAATGATCTGCCTAACTCAACCAGAGCTGCTGAGTCCATAGCCACTTTCAAGAAATGACTGAAGACGCTTCTTTTTCGACAGCACTTGATCCAGTAATACTAACATTTTCTCTTCTATTCTATTCTATTTTATTTTTTTTGGTAATAAAAAATAAAAAATAACGTACTGCGTTAGATTAAACTGAGAAGGGTCATAGCACTTGCATATTGTTGTCCTACTGTTAGTTTAACTGCTTCTATTGTTCTCATTTGTAAGTCGCTTTGGATAAAAGCATCTGCTAAATGAATAAATATAATGTAAATGAATCAAAACAGAACATGCATGTGACACAAGTAAACATAAGTAGCTTTAGACCAGTTCATGAAATATTCTTTATATAAACTTTACTTTATATAAAAAAAAAAGTTTCACAGCATAAGGTTTGATCTAATCACAATTTAGAGAGGCCTATCAAATATTATAGAGTAGGCTGTACAGTACATTAATGCTCTTTACCATACAAGCTGCCCATTTTTGCTTTTACTCTGCTGCACTTACAACTTCGACCATTGCAAGTACATTAGGCTACTTTACACAATTTAAAAAGTTAACAGAAACAAATCTTTGTTTAAATCAATAATTTATTATTTATTGGATATTTAAATTGCAGTCTGTCGAATATTTTTTTTTTATATAAATATATTCTTTATATTTTATTTTATCAGTAATAAAAGCTGTAAAATATATATATATATATATATCCCTCTGATGGTCCTCGGTCATTTGTGACCGAATAATTTTCTGTTTTGAATTTCTAAAAATCACAGCTTCATCGGAAGGTTATGATACTTGGTGACTTTTCTGGGATTAGGTATGTGAATACAAAAAAAAATTGAGGTCATGATCCGAGCATGCTAAGTGGTCGTAAAAAAAATAGTCACACTCGTGGTCTTCGGTCAAAAATGACCGACCCATAGGAAATGAATGGGAAATTTACAAAAACACAAAAATTCTCTGAATTTTTGTCTGTACAATCTACAAATCGGACACGATTCTAAAAAAAAGTACACCGTAGTAAAGGGGTGACACTCTACAACATCAAGAGTGCAAAAAATTCACACCCACCCACACACACACACATACAAACACACGTTTATACACATACACACCAATAAATTCAGATTACAAAAATCTGTTTTGAATTTTTAAAAATCACAGCTTCATCAGAATGTTACGAAACTTGGTGACTTTTCTGGCATTAGGTATGTGAACACACAAAAAAATTGAGTTCATGATCCGAGCATGCTAAGTGGTCGTAAAAAAATTAGTCACGATTTTGGTCTTCGGTCAAAAATGACCCCCATTGGAAATGAATGGGAAATTGACAAAAACACAAAAATTCTCTACAAATCAGCCACGATGCAGAAAAAAAGTGCTCAGCTATGAAGGGGTGAAGCTCTAAAACATCAAGAGTGAAAAACATAACATAATTAATAATTATAATTAATATATGTATATATAATTAATATAATAATTATTAAAATTATTAAAATAATAATTAATAAAATGTTATAAACCTTGGCAAAAAGTATTATTTGAGAATTTCTAAAAAAATACATTCAATCCACATCTTAAAAGTAAGTAATTTGGTCCAAAAACAACTAGAATTCACAAACATCTCCATTTAGAGCTATACAGGCATCTAGTGGTAAACCCATGCAATAACATGTTTTATTTAATTTTATGTTTAATAAATTGATTAATTTTATTTTATTTTATTTTTTTTCTGAAAGCCTAGTCTCTATTTTACCCGAAAATACTGCATAGAAATTTTTTTTTTAAAAAACAAAACAAAAAAAAAAATCATTATTTCCAATGGCAAAAAATGGACTATAAATATTGCATAAATATTAATAAGTTCAATCAAATTGTCTCAAAATTCTAAATTAAAAAGAATAAATATTATAGAACAAAAATAAATTGCATTGGTTTTTACTGGGATGGAGGAAGTTTCATTTTTAGGTGTCCGGTCATTTATGACCGGGAAGGCCCCCACTGTGACTGCTAAAGGAAGACCATCAGAGGGATATATATATATATATATATATAAACAATTAAAAAAATAGGCTAAATGTGTACTATTATTAATAAAACGTATTTATTTGTGAAATATTTGTTGCAGGTGCTAAAACAGTTCTTTCCAAACTTTTTTTTTTTGTACACAGCTTTGTTGATTATAATGGGAGTGTTCTAGTTGTGCCCTGTCCCGTCAATCACTTGCAGTGTAGACACAGCGTGTGGAGTGATGGCTGAGTTCAGGGGTGGATCCCTCCGGCCCCTTTGACAGGCACAAACATAGAGAGTTGCTGGTGACCAGGATGGGACGAGGGTATGAAGATGCGGGGGGTGTTCGCCTAACACCACTCCCTCCACTGAATAGGCCTTCATTCCGCGCCGTTGTCCCACTGAGGGGAGGGTGTCCGGGGCTAGAGCCGGGAACAAAAGCCCAACTCAAATCACATCAGCCCTCTCAGCGCTACACTTTCTGCCTTTTATTCTCAATATTCTTTTGTGCCTGTGTGTTTCTGACCTAGCTACACTTCGGCCGTAGGAATATTTATAAGAGAACATAAGCAGTATGCTGATAAAGCGCTGTTTTTGATAAATGCGTCTGCGAGAACATGGGCTACACAAGAGTATTCGGCGAGTGCACACACAGCACATTGCATTTATTACTGATACAGAAAGTCATATATCACGACGACGTCGAGGAGACAAGAACAGGGCCTTGATAAAGTGTAACACTGGTCATTTGAATTCACACACGTTCTGATTTTACTGCCAACAACCACTCTGCATTCTGTCTTCTGGTTTAATGCGCTTTGGGGCTTTCGTTGTGTAGCTACTTTACAATAAGCCCCATTGACCCTTACACTACCCTCTATTGTGTGAGTGCCAATTACAGCAAATTTTTGTCTTTTTCAGCCAGTTTCCACCTTGCAACCTGGAATGCACAGGACAAAAGTGACATTCGATATAGCCTAGTTCTTTTGTTGTACATTGACATTGGTTGTTAAAACATACCGAGTCCTGGACATTCAGGAGACGCAACCTGCTTCATGATAGTACAACACATTCACTTTTTTACAGCGTTAGAAGTGACATTTATTTAGCTAATTTCTGGCCCATTTTTGTCTACTCAAACATTTAAGTTTGATTCAACCTAAAGAAAAAATTAATTGTATTTCAATTTAAGTTAGTTTCAAATCTTTCAGTTTTGTTGATACAAAAAAGTCCTTGTATATTTTTAATAGGAAGTCTTAAATGTTTCTCTTAAAATTAAAGCTTCTTTAATGATTCTTTGCACCCATGTTCAATAATAAAGTTAGTTTTTCTTATCAAATTATTTCATGGATATCTTCATGGTTTTATTTTATTTTATATTATGTGTGGATTCCTTTGTCCCAGTTTACATTTTCACATCAACTCACCTGATTACTGTTAGGTTACATACAACAACAACAAAAACAGGCATTTAACCCTTTAAATTTAAGTTTGAATGGTTAAAACAAGAAACCAAAACGATGTGGGTCACTGAAACTTTAACTATGCAAACAATATGCAAAAGTGAGATAAGACCAAAGTTAGCAAAGACTTCTTATTCAACTGGTCTGAATGTTTCTTTCACTGTGTACTTGTCTGTGTGTGCACAGCACAAGCTGTCCACTCTCTGATAATGCCACAAAGGGGATTTCTATGTTTGTAGATTTCTTAGTATGCAAGTTCCCACCCTGCTCAGAGTGTCTGCTCTCTCTTTTTGGAAGCCGCACGTGGGATGCAGCCAGCTGTTCTATTCTCTTCTCTGAACCCTGTCTGCTTGTCCTACACTGCAGGCCTGCACGCCATCAGATAACACCCTGCACGCCGTACGAAATCTTCTGAGGCACTCTGTGCTAACAATACACTGCAGACATTTACATGTGAAAACACTGGGCCTTATCTTAAGTTCAGTGAAGGTTTAGGACAAGAGGACTCAACTTGATTGTGTGAGCATGCAGATCTGTAACAGGTAGGTCTCTACTGGTGGATGAAGGCTGCAATGAGGCTGTCAGCTCAACAAAGAAGCACTGAAACTATATAGTATTCCCAAACTTCCCACTCCAAAAGCTTGATGAATAATGGTGATATGTGGAGTCTTGCTGCCACCCACTGGACAAGATATGAAATCACTGTTACTGAGAGCTTTTGGCTCTGTTCGAAAAGCATTTTGTGCAGTATAGTGTCTACAATTTTTTATGCTATACAAATGCTATACATTTTGCAGTATGCAATGATTCATATTCGAAATTTTCAGTGTGCTGGACTATTTTTTGATTCAACGTGATGTTTTATTAACAAAATTCAGGAGGAGCATGATCAGATAATTAACATGGGAGGAGCTCATTCAGTTAGTCAACTCAATTCAGGATCAGGAGGTATATATACATATACAGCAGACTTTTCCAGCATCCCACCACCAGCCCATCTCCTCACTTATATTCCTATCCCAACCTGGGATGGGGGAGTACGGGGCAAAAAAAACAGCACGCCAAATACACATAACCTTTACTCTATTTAATTATATTTAAAGGTAAAGCGGAGGATGTTTTACTTCCTGGTGGGTAGTCTAAACTATTGGTCCTCCTAATTGTCAATCATTCTGGTGAATCAATCAAACTTTTCAAAAAGTGGAGAGGGCGGGTCTTATCTAAAATTTGGAAAGATCCTCCGCTATACCTTTAAGTGTGAAATTGAGAAATGCAAGTTATCAGTACAATCTATTTAGTCATGGATATCAGATTAATTTTTTTATTTTTTTTATTTTACTTTAACATTTTATTTAGAGATATTTACTTTATTGGCATTGAAAATATTTATTGGTTTTTATTGATAAATGTTTATTGATATGTTATTCCCAATAGCCATCAATTATTCCCCAACATAGCTAAACCTTATAGTCAATTATTGGTGGCAAATAGTTTTCAAAGATGCTATAATATTTGCATACAATGGCAGATTATACATATGATATTATTATATTGCAGAAGCTTAATTATTTTGTACAAACCCACATAAATAAAAAGCAAAAGTGAAGTTATTTGATCAGCATTTAATTTTATTTCATGTCATAACTGAGAACAATGTTACTTACACCAGGACTTTAAATCTTTCAAAGAGTGAAAATGTGCTTTGGTTTTCATAAACAAGTTGCAAATACTTTAGTATCATTATTTTTGCACAAAGTACTTGACATTTTTTAAAAGCATTTGAAAACCACATCAAAACCATACACGTACACACAATCCTGTACTGCTAATGGAAAGAGCTGCCAAACCTTCTGAAGGCATATTGTGTCAGTTATAGTGAATATAGAAACATGTCTAAATCAAAAGAGCTGCAAAAAACATTTGGTTAATGGTGCTTTATGGTTCAAAAAGTTCATTGGGATGTGTCCCTAAAATGTTCCCTGAGGTTTGCAGAGGATGCAAATGAAAGTCTTGTCACAGTTTTGAAGTTCAGTTTCAAGCCCCATTATGTAATAAAAAGTTCCTGAATATTCTAGAATTATATTGATTTACAGACAATGTCAAATAATCGAGAGAGAGAGAGAGCGCGAGAGCGAGAGAGAAACTGAACAAAGAGTGCCTGTAATGGCAATTCAGCAAATTAAATAATTTGACTAGTTGATCTATTATTTAAAGTACCCTTGTTGATATTACCAGAACAGGCAACTAACTACAAAACAACCTCGGAATTAGGTATCGTTTAAAAAGCCCTCCAGCATTATACAACCCAACCAGAGGTAGTTTAAAAGAAACAAGGTTTATAACAAACAAGATATTAATCCGCAAGAAAATCATTTCATATCTGAACAAGTAAAAGTTTCAGTAATGTATCAACTGATAACAATAACATGTCATTTACATTAAGATACCCAAAGATATTTACAGTAGGTTTTGATTTTAAGCTTTTGGTCTCATTTCAACACTAAATGCAAGAATGCAATCTGCTAAACCTAACATTTTTAAAATCATAAGAACAATGCACATGCCACAAGAAAATATGGACAACATGCTGTATACATTAAGCCATTGGTTGAAGCATTGGAAAATAATAATAATAATAATAACAACAACAATAATAAATCCCAAAGGAAAACCCCTGAAAAAAAAAATGAAAAGAAAAAGATTTATAATATAAACCTGAATTGAAAGAAGCATAAATTAGACTTAAATATTTAGCAAGAATATAGATTTGGTTATATAGTTTTACAGTATTTCTTCAGCATTTCAACATTCAATATTTCTTTGGAACTGTACATCAAAACACCCTAATTGCTCAAGCAATATGACTTCACAAGCTCAGATAGCAACCCTACAGTGAAGTATTACCTGACCCCCTGAAAAGTGTACATTAAAACAGGCAGTGTGTTTTCCCCTGTTCTGGATCAGATGTCAGTTTAAGCTCATTAATTAAACTAGACAGAGTGACTGTATTATGGAAGACAGCATGTAGGTTTTCTTATCCAACATGTAGTCTTAATCTCATACAGGCTAATCAGAGGGTTTGGTTTAATCTGAGGTAGCAAGTTTGTGTATTCAAGTAAACAACCAGATAGCTTTATTATAGCGGTCAGTTTCTGAAGCCTAAACTATATCACGATTCCTAATTACATTCGAGAGGTATAGCAAGTCACTGCTGTAAAATAACTGGTATCACCAGGAACATTCAGTTGTTTCAGTTCGGAGAGAATCACTAGCAATTTGAGGTAATTTTCGTTTTAATAGATCAAACTACATCACTAAGTGGATAAACTTGATATTTGTTTAGCTACACACTAACAATAACAATAAACAATTCATGCACAAGAAGAAAATTTATAGAAATTCATAGAAAGAGGTATAACAGCAGGTATTGGCTGAAGTTGGCATTTTTATACTGATCAGGAAATGGCATCGCCATTCTTCAACGAAGATCAAGATAATTCTATGTAGCATTCTAGAGGATTTGCGAGCAAAATTGGACTCTAGATTATCTAAAAAAAAAAAGTGAACTGTAGAGAACCCTTACGGAACCCAAGATTAGACAACAATGGTTTTCTTTTTGAGAGTAGAAAAATAAAATGCTCCAAATAATCCTCTAGATGTATTCATTTGCAGCAAGAGTATTCTAGAATTTGTGGATGAAAACGAACCCTAGATTAGCTCAAAAAGGAAATCAGTGTAGAGAAGAGTTAAAGGATTCTTTTATAGAATCCTAAAGGACTCGAGATCCGTACTGAATACTAGATTAGCTCAAAAGGTAACCTAAATGAATCTTCATATAGGGTTGTAGAGGATTTGTGGCCAAACCTGATCCCTAGAATAGGCTACAGAGGTTTCCTTAGGGTTCCGTTCGGCCAAATCTACCAAGAGCGTTCTTGATCAGGGGTGCCGAACAAACTCCTGGAGGGCCACAGTTTTGCACCCCTGCTCTAGATCGGGCTCTCTCAAATCCGGCTCTGCAGAAGTTTAGCTCCATCCCTAATCGAACACACCTGAACCCGATTATCAATAGATTGGGTTGAAATGCCCTCCAGGTTGGCTACTCCTAAGCCTCATCAGACTGTCAGTCCAAATCAGATTTTTGTGCATATCCGACTGAGTCTGATCATATTTTTCTGATCATAAAGCAGATGTGAACGGGGAAAAAAGCTACATTCATATGTGGTTTGAAATCCTATTTAAATTGCATTTCTTCGTTTATGTCACTTTCTAAGGCCACGTAAAACGTAAACAAGTCAGACGTTAACAAACATGCTGAAAGTCGCTGCAGAAACAAGGTTGTGTTGTTGCAAAGTGTCCTATGTTTCTGCCGCTACTTCAGTTGTAGTAGTCCAGCGCGGTGGCTACACATTGTCAAGTTGTAAATAAGACAACATCTGTATTGCAAAACCCTCCACGATGCTGCTGTTTTTTGGCGTATGCCTACTAACGCAACGTCATTGCCATATATGCAGATATTCCGGAAAAAGAAAGAGCACCACGGGACACACAAATCAGGTACGAATAGTTACGATACACAGTATGGACAGTCAATAATATAGATCAGATTCCAATCGGATGCACAAATAATCGGATTTGGACTGACCGTGTGAACATAGCCCTACTCTAGATCTTCAGAGGTATAATTTGAGCTAAAAGAATATTTGGAGAATTTAAGAATTTGTGGCTGAAACTGAACGCTAAATTAGATCAAAAAGTAAACGTTGCCAAAAACGTACCCTAGATTGGACTACGGAGGTTTCCTTTTTGAGATAGAGGACTCTTTTTAGAATTCCAGAAGATTTGTGGATACAGCTAAAACTGTGAAGAATATCTAGATGAATCTTTGTAGTGTTCTGGAGAACTTGTGGGAGAACTGAGCCCTAGTTAAAAGAACCTAAACCAAACCACTAATGAGAACTGTTGGTATCTGCATTATCCAAGTTTAGGGCTCTTTGACCTGTTCTAAGATGCTGAGGTATGCATCCGCATGTGACTAATGAGGTTTCTTTGTTGCGTAAACTTCCCACCACAGACCTGGCACTCATACGGTTTCTCCCCTGAATGGACACGCATGTGCTCAGTGAGACGGTACTGCCTGGTGAAGCGCATACCACACTCCTCACACGCAAACGGCTTTAGACCGAGGTGGCTGCGCATGTGGCGGGTCATAGTGCCGCGCTGTGTGAACATCTTGCCGCAAATGTTGCAGGGGAATGGGCGCAAGGTGTCAACATCTTTGAGGGACTTTCGCGGACTTTGCTCCAGGCTTTCAGCAGCTTCTTGTGAGACTCTGGTGATTCCAGCATCTCCATCACGTTCCTCTTCCTCCTCATCCTCAACCTTCACATCCAGGTCTCCATCCAAATGACTTTCCACATGGGACTTGAGACTCTCGGAGGAGGGAAAACCCTTTTCACATGGTATACAAACGTAAGGGTTGTCCCCTTCAGCTTCTTTGAGAAAGGTCTCCTTTTGATATACAAAATTGGTGCTGCCATTGTTTGGTTTTTGGCCATCAGTTTCGTCTGTTTTGCCTCCAATTCCTTTCTCTTTCTTTACAGACAACTGTAAAGTGAAAGTCTGATTCTGGCTTAGTTGACTTCCAACCCTGCTAAGAGGAATGTAACCACTGACCTTGGATTTTCTTCGGGATCCCTCCCTTTTTTTTTCCTGAGCTCCATCCAAAGGAATTATCCACTTCTCTTTCTTTGGAACACACTTCCCATTTATTCCTAGCTGCATATTGCTGGAGATGGTTCTAGAAAGAAAAAACGTATCATTCGTCTCAGACTTTACATTCTTCTTAGTCAAATCCAACCCCAAGTCCTGCTTTTTCCTACATTTACTTTCAGCATTTTGCCTTTTTTTGGGAGGAGTCATACACGTTTCAGTGTCTGATGAGTGGTCTTCATACAGGCGAAATAAAGATTTGGAGCTCCCACATGCTACGCTATTGAGGGATCCATTTTGGTTAATCTTAGTGGAGCACAGGTTTGCGAGGTCATTGAGCTGGAGAAAGTTAGCTGTGGTGAGCAGAGAGCTCAAATCCAGAGCCTCAAAAGTCTCATCTGACAATTTTCCGGTGTAAATGAAATCCAGAATTTGCTGGAAAACAGCTGGATCCACCATATCAGGGTCAAGGTGGATGAGGTTATCATGAAGGACAAGGGACTTGAAGTAGTGGCTGGTGGCGGCGAGGACACTTTTGTGAGCTCGGAAGAGTGTATTCTCAACCATGATGATGACATCGCACAGGAAGCCCTTTGAGCGTTGTTGATTGAGCTGGAGAAGCAGTTGACTGGCGTAGTTGGGGAGCTCCATCGCCTACCCTTGATGTTTTGCATTGGTGTCACTGTAAGAAAGGATGACCAAATGTTATTTTGGTGTGACACAGACTCTCACGGATAATCAATAACATCTGCTTTGCCTTAATAGGTGCTCTATGAAGGATTTTCAGAAAAAATAAAGTATAGACTCGTACAAAAATAATGCCTCAGGCTCTCAATTATTACTTATGGTCCACTAGAAGTGTGTGGTGGTGTTTGTGTCAGCAGAAAAATTGTCCTGTGCCTGAAATTTCTAAATTTCTTCTTGAATTCCTGTGCTCAGGACATTTCTGGACGACAATCTTTGGCCAGTGGGTGTGTAGCCCCAGCCAATCACAAAACACTGTGCAGGTGTGGGCGGGGCTTTAACGTTGGTGTCTGAAGCTCGGGAAGCTCTGATAAGTTGTCACGTCTTGACACAAAAAAAATCTGCTAATGTTGTTATTGCCTGTTCTGTAACTTGAGTCAGATTATTAGGCGTTGTAATTATGATTTTATGACAATATTTATTAGCGAGCTAGAGAAGGTGGCTAAAACTCGCTCACAAATTACAGCCAGTCATCTAAATATTAGCATAACTATTCTTTCATTTACAAATTATTTATGCATGAAAAAAAAAAATATATATATTGTAGAATAGCTCATCTTCCCTGCAGGTAATCTCTCTTGAGTTGGTTGAGCTGCGTGTGCAACTGATATATCAGGGGAGAGGGCTTGTATGGGATGAAATGAATTTAGTCTCAAATGATTAACACAGTAAAACATTTATCAAGTTCATGGATAATTGTGCATGCATATCCACAACCAAATGCCTTTCAACTTGCGTGTGCAAAATACAGAATTAAATGTATCAGAATTTGTGCGTGCTACTAGAAAGATGTGCATTTGTGGATCAGGTGACAAGCGTGCATTCATTGACTCGTTTAACGTAATGGATTAAGAATAAAGGCTAACATTAAAAGACCAAACTGGGCAAGACTATAGGCCTACCTTATTAATAAAGCATACATTGTACAGGCAAGCAGATTAAATCAGATTATGAACAACACGCAAGGATAGGCATTTCTCTCCCGTAGAAAACCATTATAAAAACGCTTAACATGCTTTATAGTTGCATGTTCAATAAGGTGTACAGGCTAGTGAGTTTTAGTATATCCCCATCTTACTGCAATAAGGCACATTAAGCGTTTTCTTTATAATAGGGTCTATGGGAGTAAAACTAACTATATAGGCCTATAGACAAGAGCCTATAGAATATGTATGCGTTGCGGCAAGTTTCACATTAAGGGCATTTTTATCCCGTAGAGCCTGTTAAAGAAAACGCTTAACGTGATATTTTCCAGTTGCGTTTAACTTTGCATTTGTAGGGGAAAGCAACCGGGAGCGCAGTAAAGTAAGTTTTAGGTTTGACATTCACCTGTAGTCAGTCAGTCTTTCCAATAGGAACCTACTATAAGCTTTGAAATTTGAAAATGTTTGTTTTTAAAAGTTAAGTCATTTTAATTCATATAATTATATGTTTTAAAGCAGTTTAATTGGCAGGCGTGCGTTATGGCGTCAAAGCATTGTCATGTATAAATATGCAGCTATAACGTTCGTAGGTCATTTTGAATGAATATTTCATGTCGATATACAATGGTTGCATATTGTTCAAACTAATCCTGCTATTGATATTTTTGTAAGACTGCCGACTCTATAGAACAGGGAAATATATAGCAAGGGAAAACGAATGTCCGGCAAATATCGACTTTTAACAAACAGACATTTTCAAATTCCAAAGTTTGTATACTATGTATAGCTTAATATAGCATACTATGTGCAGTCAGATAAAAATAAGCCTAGAATATGAACGATTTTATAATGGTTTTCTATGGGAGAGAAATATGAATCTGATTTAATCTGCTTGCCTGTACAAAGTATGCTTTATTAATAAGGTAGGCCTATAGTCTTGCCGAGTTTGGTCTTTTAATGTTAGTCTTTTGTCTTAATCCATTACGTAAAGCGTTTTCATTATAGCAAGGAAACATTCGATGTAAAACTTTGTGTGTTTTGAGTTCATATTTTTCTGCTAGTCTGTACAAGGTAAGCTAAGTTAAGTTTTATTAATAAATTGTGTACTACATTTGGTGCTTCAATATCACTTTCTTAAACCACATTAAGCATCTTACATGGGGAAGAACGCTTGATTGTCTGTTTTAGCAGGCTACTGCCATCTAGTGGTAGCAGCTTTTCTCAGACAGCTGTGTGTGGATCATGAATCACCTGATCCACAAATGCACATCTTTGTTGCATGTGCAAATTATAATACACTAATAAAAAAGAAAACATTTGTTTTCACAAAAATGTCTCTATTTGTACAAATTGCTACACATTTATTTAATTCTGAATTTTGCACACACAAGTTGAAAGACATTTGGTTGTGGATAATAAAACATATCTGCAACATTTATCAAGTTCATGGATAATTGTGCATGCATGTGTTAATCATTTTGAGACCAAATTCATCCCATAGGGCTTCCGCCCGTGTGGAGCAGTCAGGGGTTCATTCTTTGTACCTCGATTAATACATTTGAGATGATTTGCCAGAAAAAAATCTGTATTATACATTTTTAAGGCCAGACAAGTAGTTTATTGAGGGTTGATTTGTAAAGAAGAACTATACGCCTGCGCACATATATTCAAACGCGCATACATTTGGGCTGAACACATCTGCGTTGAATATTGTTGTTGAATATTAAATGTTCACAGTAAAGGGCAGATATATCGATTCTCGAAACCAAGATCAGCAACCTGTTGTGTCTTTATTATGATAGACTACACAACATTATAATATTATTTGTAAATTTATATTTACAATATAAATATATATTACAATATGGTTCATTAGGGTACTCTTGTAAGAAAGTAGCAGTGGCTGGGACCGACTTTAACTATCACCTCCGCTTAAAAAGATGCAATCTAATCCTGTCATGAAATAAGCCAGCTCTCGAGCAGGTTTGAGCTTATGGACCTGTTGCTATGCCAGCAACTCTAGGATGAGCTTCGAAGAACCGAACAATTCTGGATCATGTCAAATCGGCAACAATGAAACCCAGCTGCTAATTGAGTAATCCACGTACAAAGAATGGACCCCAAGTTTCACTGTTATGTTTAAAAACAGTAACTGAAAATCCTGCATAGTGCACCATTAACTTAAAAAAGAAAAAAAAAAAGAAAAGGGGGACGACAGGCGGATGATAAAATGCTTAGATTACTTTTTTTTAATGCAAATTCACTCCACCATACTATGCAGTTATAAATAAAGTCATTCAATAAGTCACCTTCATTTATATAGCACTTTTAACAATATGGATTGTTTCAAAGCAGCTTTACAGAGATAATAGGAAATTAAAGTAACAGATTGTTTAGGCTTTACAGCAGCTCTAGAATAAAGTTATTGTCCGGCTACAGTTAGTTTTGATTGATTCACTTCCGTTGCGAAGATCATTAGTTATTAACTTAGGGGCTGCTTCCACGACGCGTTTGGTCTATAGGTATGCACATTTGAATATATATGTGCGCAGGCGTTTCTTTACACATTGACATCGCCAAATTACTTGTCCGGCCAGAATAATGCAGAATTTTTTGTCGTTAAGTAATTGTCTATCTATGTTATAAATAATTAAAGAGTACAAATATTGTGACTCTGCAAGTCAGCTGAGCTCAAGGTGTCCACCCACTTTTTCAGTGCCCTTGGTCCTAGTATTTTACACATTAAAAAAAATTACAATAAAACCAGACTCGGGGCTTAAAACAATCTTTGATTTAAAGCAACAACAACAACAAAAAAAAGGATTAGAAACTGGAAAGGTTCAAGAATATGTCCTTCGCAATGTAATGGAAGTTGGGTTGGAAAATGGAAAAATACCGGTATATTATATTTCAAATGGTACAATAATGATTTTGCTCATTTCAGTACCAGATATGGTAATGCTTCCATGTGAATTTGTGTAAGCGCTGTCAAGTGTTACTATTTACAATGTGTATTCGCAGCGTTACGCATTGTAGCCCATCACAGACATATTTTCTGTGTAAAATATAGCCTACTTGTTTCTCTACTGTTCTTAATGCAATTGTTTTAATTCAGTTTTTTTTTTTTTTTTTTGGCTGCTAGTTTTTGGCTGCAAATCTTCCATTTATGTCTAAAATATTAGAAAAAGTGGTGTCCGCTCAACTGGGCTCTTTCTTGCAACAAAATGATATCTATGAAAAGTTTCAGTCTGGATTCAGACCGCATCATAGCACTGAAACTGCGCTCGTTAAAATCACAAATGATTTACTTTTAGCTTCTGACCAAGGCTGTATCTCAATACTAGTTTTACTTGATCTTAGTGCTGAGTTCGATACTATAGATCACACAATACTCTTAGATCGACTACAAAATTATACTGGTGTTCAAGGACAAGCACTAAGCTGGTTCAAATCATACCTATCTGACCGCTACCATTTTGTCTATTTAAATGGAGAAAAATCGATCATGCCGCAGGGATCTGTGTTAGGCCCTCTGTTATTTTCAATATATATGATGCCACTTGGAAATATTATAAGGAAACATGGAATTAGTTTCCATTGTTATGCTGATGACACTCAAATATATATTTCATCAAGGCCGGATGAAAACGCTAAATTTTCCAAATTGACAGAGTGTGTTAAAGATATAAAAGATTGGATGACGCGTAATTTTCTATTATTAAATCCAGACAAGACAGAGGTAATACTTATCGGTTCAAAAAACCGCCCACAAAACCTCGCACAATACAACTTTAACATCATAGGATGTCCTGTTACTTTATCCGCTACAGTAAAAGACCTGGGTGTTATACTCGATTGCAACCTGTCTTTTGAAAATCATATTTCATATGTTACAAAAACAGCCTTTTTCCACCTTAGAAACATTGCTAAGCTACGTAATATGCTATCAGTTTCTGATGCAGAAAAGTTAGTTCATGCATTCATGACCTCGAGACTGGATTACTGTAATGCTTTATTAGCTGGTTGTCCTGCATCCTCAATAAACAAGCTACAGTTCGTCCAAAATGCCGCCGCTAGAGTTCTTACGAGATCAAGAAAATATGATCATATAACACCGATTTTATCATCACTGCATTGGTTACCTATAAAGTTCCGTATTAATTACAAGGTATTGCTACTGACTTATAAAGCCCTAAACGGCTTAGCTCCAGTCTATTTAACGGATCTTCTATCGCCCTATAATCCATCGCGCTCTTTAAGATCACTAAATTCAAGGCTTTTGGTCATACCTAGGATATTCAGAACCACCAAAGGAGGGAGAGCATTTTCACATTTGGCTCCAAAACTCTGGAATAGTCTTCCTGATACTGTTCGTTGCTCAGACTCGCTCTCCCAGTTTAAAACTAGATTAAAGTCGCATCTCTTCAGCCAGGCATTCATATAATCCCACAGTTCAAACTACAATCCGGCCTCTAGCTCATAAATGCCAGAGGAGAACTGGCCCCCGACTGAGCCTGGGTTCTCCCAAGGTTTTTTTTCTCCATTAGGTCACCTGATGGAGTTTTAGGACATCATTAGGTCACTTGATGGAGTTTTTCGGTTCCTTGCCACTGTTGCCTTTGGCTTGCTCAGTTGGGGATATTTTGGGGATATTTAATTTAATTTCATCAATCAATAAATTCCTCTTGAAACAAACTTTGTTGTATTATTTAAATTTAATACTGTGAAGCTGCTTTGATACAATCTGTATTGTGAAAAGCGCTATACAAATAAACTTGACTTGACTACTATGACTACTAGTCACCTATGGTATAAATGTAGTATCGATACAGAGGTATTAAATCCTGCTAATAAGTCGCTTTGGATAAAATCGTCTGCTAAATGGTTAAATGTAAATGCTATCATACTGAAGCCAAAATTGTGATATCGAACCAACCCTAACTTGAAGTAGCGACAGATCAAAAAATGAAAATTGTTCACAATAAAATTAAGATGCATTTAGAAAAAAAAGGGGAAAAAAATCATTTCACGCTAATTTTAAATTCTTTCATGATACAAACTACACCCATGAATAATTGGGGATGACATAAATGAACCAAAAATAATGGTGCAATAGAAAATTATTGATGTTAAGTAACTAATTTTAAACAAAGGTTGACTGCAAAATAGTGTGACCAACTATGATCGATTACAATGCTTCATGGGAGTTTGCCAACAATTAATCTACTGAAAAACAAAACGAAAAACAAATGTGATTTGTACTGTTGTCACTCAGTTGTGGTCATGAAGTGTTTTGAAGGCATTAAGATAGAGAAAAGAAAAATATATATACACATTAATGTCTCTTACCAAAAACACCCATGATACAGTTTTTGCCATAACAGTCACTCAAGCTATTGTTACTAAAATTAAACAGTGGTAACTTTAGTCAAGACAGTCCACAAAAAAGGTTAACAATGAAAAACAAAAAAGAAATGTATAAAGCTTACTCTATTTGAAGAAATACAATTATTGTGACTTTTACAGTACATAAACACTGCACAAACTACAGCATTTTAGCAGAAGCTTTGTTCATTTTCAAAGGGATATTGGCATAATAGTCATCATGGTCATAATTAAAGTAACGTTATATTAAGAGTCATTGCCGTTTTTGAGCCAGGTATGGTGTTGTATTGATCCACAAACAATAATCTAACATTTAAACACTACGGGCGTCCAAACGCGCATGTGCTAATTAAGTGGGGCTGGTCTTTGATTAAAATTGCGAAACTACGCGTTTTAAATCGAGTTTTGGTTTCATTTCAAAATTTTATTTAAAAAAAACCCCATCAACATATAACTTACTCGTCGAAAACAGCACGCCCGTGAATAACACGCCCGAGCTCGTTAAAGCACACGGTGGGTCCTAGGTAAAAAATACACGTATCTGTTTCTTAATAAATGCGGAACTGCGGATACCAATCCTTTACAGACGTGCTTACGTGCGTATATGACAAAATAATTATTTTATAATCTCTGCCACGCTTGAATAGTATGGATGACAGTATAGATGTTAACAATGAGACAAACACTGAACAATTTTTAAGCTCGTTTAAAGTAAAAAAACAAAACAGGAAATGATACCTTGCAAGGCTGCTGTGGGCTAGGTAAGCGGATCGCGCTGTGCATTTAATGCCGTTTGTGTTTTAATAATCAATATTAGTTCGTAAGTTCAACACAACGCGTCTGTTTACATCATATATATGCGAAAACAAATATATATTTATTTTCAAATACCTTTTAAACAAGGGCAGGGGTCCTTACTTCTCCCGTCGTCATCAAAACGCCATCTTAGGAGCTTGTGACGTAGGCAGTTTGACCCCTGACCCAGTTCAGATCAGTCTCACCCCCCTACCTGTCCTTCTGGAGGCATTACCATAGTATTACCTCAGGTTATTCTCTCCGAGTGACACATAAGGCTAATTGTAATAGCCTACTATAAATACCTGAGCCTGATGAGTGATAATAAATAGTTGATTAAAATAAATGTATAATTATTATACTAATTGGAATACAATATAAAATATGTTTAAGTATAAAGAATATTCTAAAACAACATATTCTAAAATGACAAAATACTGAAATGAAAGAAAAAACGATAAAAATACATTTATTGAGTGCACCTAACTGGTTGTACAATGGCTTTGCCATAAATGATACATAATGACTGCTTAATAAAATGATTTTTACTATATTATTCAAAAGCATTATCAGATATATTATCAATTTAATAACTAAAAACACTCACTTCACAAATTTCATTGTAACAATTGGACATACAAAAGTGGCGAGCCACAAATTTAAACAAGTTAGTCATGAGGTAACTTTAATATTGTCTTTTGTATGAAGATCTGGTCTGATAGTTGTCAAGGTTGTTAAGGAAGAGAAGCTTATAGAACTGTGGCTTCCTGGAATGCTTCAATCCATCTATGAGAGAGAGAAAAAAATATATAATATGATTATATTTAAATGTAATATTAGTATGTAATTATTACTACAGGTGTACCTTCATATTTTACATTTTTTATATCAATACATTTACCTTTCAAAGATCTGTCTGTCACTTGCTCTGAAAATGTAGTAGAGCATGTCTTTGTGATAAAGTTTAAAATGCAATGAAGATTCTGATTTCTCTGTTCGGAGAGAGAATCCGAGAAGGGGTAGACTTTCCAAAGCTGCTACATCCTGTATGGATACAACAATTAAAATAATATATAAAGGCTAAATAAATAACAAAAATTTACATTTTTGTAAATTTTGTAAAAAAAATTGTAAAAATTTCAAACTGAAAATATTTATAATACAGTGTATAAAATACATTTATCAAGCACAATGAACTGGTAACAGTGGATTCATTAGCTGATTAAATACAATAAAGTGTGGTCATAAAGTGAAAATATAGCAGCATAACACAATTTTTACTACATCATGCAAAAACAATCAGATAAATTAAGGAAAAGCTCTGAATAACTACAAAACATTCACTTCACAATATGTAAAAGAGAAAACAAAAAAAGCAGTTTATATTGGTGGACATGCTGTGTACTGTACAAAATAAGGAAAAACTTAATTTTCCTTAATCTTTTGATGAGAAAAAAGTGAATTGAAACTAAGCCGAAAAAACTGCTCGCTCGTTTGCTGGAAGTTTGATGACAGAAACCACACATTAACACATGCTTGGCCAGATTTACACATCAATTACTATTTGTGTGCTCAGAAACTTGACCCACCAAGTCACTTGACAGTGGATAGATACTATCATTCCAAAACACCAGAAGCACAAGAAATATGAGTAGCATTTATCATTTCAGTCTGTTTCAGACTCTGATTTTTCAGATTTATTTTCTTATTACACCTTCTTGGTATTATTGTGCTTAATTCACCTGTGCATGCCATGCCAAATTCCAAACGTTTGTCTTAGTAGCCTAGTCTTTCATCAAAATAGTTTTATCTCACACCATCTAATCCTTTATCTCAAGGTTTCTGGTTGACTTGTCATGTTTACAATTTTTTTACTTGCTGGGATTTGCAGCAAACTGTCTAATTTATTTCATGAATAGAGATCTCCAAATTAAATATACATAGAGTCATGGTCAGAATTATTGTCACCCTTGGTAAATATGATCAAAGAATGATGTGAAAATAAATCTGCATTGTTTAACCTTTGATCTTAAAAAAATTTTTAAATCACAAAAATATAACATTTCATTGAAGTAAAACAAATGAAAGTGGGGGGAACCCACATTATCAAATAATGTTTTTTCTCTAACACACGTTGGGGTTAAATATCTTAATAGAAGTATATTCACAAATATAATATTTAAAATTTTTAGCACACTAACTAGGAGCATGAAATTATCAAAAAAATAGTTCTGATGTGTAGCAAAAGATTGTTGGGATTCACAATATATAAAGTGGCTTCCATAACTACTGTATCCAAAGCACAAGAAGCTCATTTAGTCTATTCCAAAGGCCATATTAACAAAATATAGACTTCTGGTAATCCACATTTTGGTCTCATAAGGCCAAATACATCATTTTGGATCTAGCAGCACCCAAAATAAATGGCATAGCAAGGGGGAGGAGTACATACTCCAGGAGTTAAACATTAGATGTGAAAATTTGTCGTGAATTTGGACACTCAATGCCAAGAAGGGTCAGAGCAGTATCCTTATATTTTTGGAAGATGTACTAGAATATTGCTTGTTGTTTCTTGGATTTAATCAAGGGTGTACTCAATTTTGCAACCATTAATTTAAGCAAATTTGGCCATTTTACTTATTTTACAGATATTGATGACCTTTTTCTCTGTTTTTATTAAGTATAGCCTAGTACATTTAATATAATTTTTTATCTTTAAATGAACTGTAATAGTCATCATTAATAAATATATTAATACAAATATCGGTAACACTACAAAATAAAATCAGTTAATGCATTAACTAACATTAATAACAATGAGTAATACATTTGCTACAGTATTTCTTCATCTTTCTTAACATATAACAATAGTTTATAAAAATACAACTGTTCATCGTTTGTTCATGTTAGTTCACAGTGCATTAACTAATGTTAACAAATAAAACTTTTTATTTTATTAATGTATTAGTAAATGTTGAAATTAACATTGATTAATAAATGCTGTAGAAGTATATTTTTAATTCTTAGTCCATGTGTTAAGTGTTATCAAAATATATTTTTATGCACAGAGGTCGTGTACTCATTTATGCTGAGTTTTTCATTATATTAAAATTTCTGAATTTATATAATCTTACCTCACTGGCAGCATATGTGTACAGAACTTTGTTCATGATGACAAACCAGAACCGTTTCCACGGTTTCCTGTTGGCTTTCCTGTTGGAGAGGTCCAAGTAGCCGCTCATCGAGGACCCATCTGTGTTAGCTGAAACCTAAAATAATAATAAAAACATTATTGTTATCAAACAGTTGTGCTGGTTAATATTTTTGTGGAAACCTTCATTTTTTTATGATTCAAAAGCATTCATTTGAAAATCGTTTGTAACATTATAAATGCATTTATTGTCACTTTTGATTAATTTAATGCATCCTTGCTGAATAAAAGTATCAATTTCTCATCTTCAAAAAAAAAAAAAAAATATCCAAACGTTTGAACGATATGTATGAAATTAACTCATAAATGTAACTCATACTAGTCAGATTTATAGTCAGTTTTACAGTTTGCACAGGTGTTTTTAATCAGTCAGGCCAAAAACAAAAAACTAATCTCTGGATTTGCCAAAGTTTGTTCATTTATTACTTTGTCTTATTTTCTCATCCATGATTTTTCTGCCTACCTTGCCGCAAACATTTCAAAAGGGTTTTCAGATTTCACAATTTTCTTTTCTTTTTTTTTCTTTTTTTAATTGGCCAGATAGCATATTTTCACCTGCCAAAATCACGGTTGAATTAAATCCCTCAAGCATGGTTGATAAATCAAATACTAGCATTATTTTCACAAAATTATAGATTTAAATATCACACATCACATACATGTCTTTAAGATAATTTGCTAAACTATGCTAAAGAGTACAAATAAATAACAGGTGTTTTAACAATGTCTGGAATACAGCATAGAAAAAGACAGATAAGATAGATTAGACATGATGCTGAACACTTGATAGCTCCTCCACACACGCGCGCGCGCACACACACACACATTCACACAAGTTCTTCAGGACAGAGTCTATCAACTGACACCCTCTGTCTTTCTAAAAATCACTATCAGCGTTTGGAGAGCTCATTTCTCACTTCTCAAGACAATTGTCAATGGCTCAATACACTGTGAAACTGTCTTTATTATATTAAGTCAATTTTGATTGGCATTTAAAAGACAGTTGCAGTTCTTTGGATCATCACCTCTTTTAGGGCTGCTGGTATTTTCTTCTGCTTTCTGAATGGAAAGGAACCAGGGGACTTAGTAGGCGAATTACTGGGTTCTTCGTCACCTAATATGAGTAAAATATCACACAGGCTCTTATTTTATAGAAATCAATACAAATACATAAAAATACATTAAAGCAGACAGTGTTTCTGTATGAGTGTGTTTGCATGATGAACCTGAATTGCTCTGCTGCAATGCAGAAAAGCAGAGATCGCAAACTCGCGCAAGGCGATTCTTCATATATTTCAGTGGCTGTTCATTAGTCGAACAGGCCTGACACACAACCTACATGCCAAGAGAAAAGAATGCATGCACACATAAGCATCACTGAACAATTACTATGCAACAGAAAGACTGAAAGAAAACATTACACAAGTAAAAAACAATAATACAATTTTCCTTACAATCACATATAAGAACACTTTCCTTAAATATTTCTTCAAATAAAAAAGTAAAAACTATTTTTAAAATAATATAAATTTTTAATATGAATTATAAAAGGGGCTATATGTATATAATTTTCATGTATTAATCGACAAAGCTTGTAACAAAACTTTTAAAAAACAAGACCTTCCCTGCCATCCTAGGTTTTCAAAAATTAAATTTTTATGTAAAGAATTCGGGATGTTTTTGCCAGGAAAATCAAAAGGATGTGACGTTTAGAACCTCTCTCTTCCTTTCAATGACATATGAAATGAATACAATGTTCAGGATAATGCCGTAAGCTCTGCACTGTATGAGAACTGTTTTGTCCATGCTGCTAAGAAAAATTTACTAAATTAATAACTAATATTTTTTTTCAATGGAAATTAATCAACACTAAACTTACTTAAACTGGACAATGACTTTCTTCTAGAGCTTCTATACAGCCAACACAAACTTTGTTGCATTCATTTCTCACTGTACAGCTGCTTCAACAATCTGTATTGTAAAAAGCGCTATATAGGCTAAATAAAGGAGACTTGATTTGACTTGACTAATGTCAATGTGTCATGCAAAGAAAATGGATTCAAACTATAGTCTCACATAAATACTCTATAGTCTCAAATATACTTTATAATCAATCTATTATAACAGTGTAACTTTAATTACCTCATCTGTCATCATAATGCAGGTGAATTGCAGAGCTTGAGTAAACATATGCACATCGCTATGATCAGATGCTTTTAACTGCTGCTTTCTCACCGCTGTCATTTTTGTTATGTTTATTTTGTTATTGAGAGGAAAGCGCACATATTTACATATTTGTCTAAACATCGCTCTCAGCAGCGTGGACCGAGTCAGGATGTTCTTTAACTGTATGTCGCTGCAAAGGTATTTCCAACTTCTTTTTACTTCTAAGCAAAGAACGGAATAGAAATTCGCCCTGAGTATATGAGGGCCTTGAATCACTTTCCAGTCTCTTGTATATGCACGAGCAATAAGTTGCTGGCTGCAGTTCCCTTAACGGCCACGGGTGTCGCTAGTAGAGTTGTGCAAGAATGACATCAAAACCAGGAAGACTAATTTTCCTATGGGGTTTTATTATGGGGTTTTCAATATACGAATAAAATAAAATCTGTGTTAAACATAAGTTGATGATAGTTCAAGAATTTCATTCTTTTAATGTTGATTTTTTTCTTTATATTAGGTATGATGTTGAATCACCCTGACATTTTTAACTTTCGAAAAGTTTGAAGTTTTAAAAGCTGCAATGGATTGATAAAAATGTTTGCTTGTTTCTTCTATAGGCTATAGAAAATAACATGGAAATATCTTGAGATTGTGTTAACCACAGACCTCTTTTCAGATATTTAATCAAAAACTTATATAAAAACTCATTGACTTTGGGACAATGTAACCGGAAGTTAAAAAATGCTGAGTTTCCGAGTTTTATGACTCATTCATGCGGCACTCTATTACACCTGGTATCAATGTCATCATGCCAGTTCACAATATGCCTGCCAAGCCAGAGCTTGTTCACGTCATGGCCACCACGCCTGAGTCTTCAGCCAAGATGGCCACCACCACAGAGCCTCATCACGCCATGCAAGTTTCCCCATATGTTTTTCTGGGAGGGGACTATAGGAGACAAGCTCTTGCGGATGCAGAGCTTGGTTCACTGCTAACCTCCTCAACGCTCTCAAGCCCAGCACTCCCAAGTCCAGTGGTCCCAGAGATCCTACCACTGTCAGCTGCACTCCCTATTATGGGGATCGCTCACTGGTGTGTTTGGGCTCCACACACCTCTGCTCCTCCAGAGGCCGTCCACAAACTCTCTGTGCCTCATGTCACAGCCACGGAGGCCGTCCACAAACTCTCTGTGCCTCATGTCACAGCCACGGAGGCCGTCCACGAACTCTCTGCGCCTCATGTCACAGCCACGGAGGCCGTCCGCAAACTCTCTGTGCCTCATGTCACAGCCACGGAGGCCGTCCGCAAACTCTCTGCGCCTCATGTCATGGCTACAGAGGTTGTCCATTCCCCCTCTGGCCTTCCAGACCAACCTCTGCTCAACAGTCCATGGTTTCCGTCATTACTCTACGGCCCAGGTCTGCCATCACCCCATGGTCCATGTCCACTCCTGCATCATGACCCTCTGCTCCATGGTCCAGGCCCGCCACTGCTCCACGGTCTAGGTATACTATGGCCTCACGGCTCATGCCCACCAATGCTCCACAGTCCAGGTCCACTGCCATGTTATGATCCGGGCCCAATTCCCCTTCATGGGCCTGGCTCTTCTTCCCTTCCCCTAGACTGCCTCTGTTCCACCACCCTCCCAGACTCTTGTTTGGGTTTTGTTTTTGTGTGGGTATTCCTGCAAGACGTCAGGTGCCGCATTTTTTGGTTTTGTTTGTTTCATGTTTAATGTCTTTTATTTTGGTAATTTGCCTTTAGTCATGTCATGTGATTCCCTTTTCCCTCATGTGTTCTTGCCATGTGCTCCCCTTGTGAATGTGTCATGTTGTCATTGGTTGATGTGGTCATGTGGTTTCTCAGTTCTGTTCTGTCATTCTCCTACGCTGTTGACATAGTGTAAACAATGCAGCGCTTCCTGGTTCTACGTCAGACCGCCGCCTCACTATTGGCTAGCTCCTGCGTTAGCATCACACGCATGTCGTGGTGCTCACGTGACCAGTGTTGGCCAATAGTGAGGCGGCGTTCTGAAGTAGAACCTGTAAGCGCTGCGCTGTTTACACAATTTCAACAACGTAGGAGAATGACGTGGAAGAGAAGAGATTGATGAATAAAGTCATTATTTTGGGGGGGGGGGTTGCGCACAAAAAGTATTCTTGTCACTTCATAACATTAAGGTTGAACCACTGTAGTCACATAGACTATTTTAACGATGTCTTTCCTACCTTTCTGGGCCTTGAAAGTTGCAATGACGTTGCTGCCTATGTAGGGTCAGAAACATCGGATTTCATAAAAAATATCTTAATTTGTGTTCCGAACATGAACAAAGGTCTTACGGGTTTGGAACGACATGAGGGTGAGTAATCAATGACAGAAATTACATTTTTGGGTGAACTAACCTTTTAAGTCCATGTTTCAAGCCAGATCTTTGTTTATTTTGTATTTTGTTCATGTTTGTATTAAAATAAAACTGCCCTTGGGTTCACCTGCAACTCGCCTTCAGTGGACTTATGTTACACCGAGATTCTTCATGTCAGTGAATAAATACATAGATTCGCATGGAATGATCGTGTGCTTTAATGGTCTGTTGGTAGAACTTTTGTGTGTGTCAAAGAGGTTCTGGGTTCTAATCTGCCCTTGTTTTGTTCTTTTCTAAAGAACGAATTTCTAATCAAAGAATTATTTGTATTAGGTACATCCTTGCCGCAAGATGTTTCAAAAAGTGGTGGGGACAATATCGACCCTGGCAAAAAGTGGTGGGGACATGTCCCACCCATCTCACCCGCAAATTATGCCTATGACAGAAAGTGTTTTTGAGTGATTGGATCACACAGTGGACATGCATCGCCACACTGGTTTTGCTGCTTGTGATCAGATTACCAAGAATGGAATTTAATATCAGATGTAAATGGGGTCTAAAGGGAGCAAAATCTTCTCACCTTCCCACAGGCTCTGCAATGGTGGCGTCTCCAGGCAAGGGTGAACTCAGAGGTGCAGATCATACACATAGTGACTCTGTGATCTGGGATCCATATTGGGCGT
This sequence comes from Leuciscus leuciscus, assembly GCF_965113295.1. Taxonomy (NCBI): domain Eukaryota; kingdom Metazoa; phylum Chordata; class Actinopteri; order Cypriniformes; family Leuciscidae; genus Leuciscus; species Leuciscus leuciscus. The sequence continues at coordinate 34,035 of NW_028118347.1, read as the reverse complement.
CTGGTTCCCAGCTGGGCCTTAATGTCTACAACGTCTTGGGTTGCCTGGAAAGTTTCATTGATTTAGTTTACAACAAAATTGCACACATGAAGATTATTATAAAGTTTATGAGTCAGTTTACCATCTCAGGGTTTCTAACTGAGGTGAAGGTGGTCTCTTTCTTGGTATAATCGTTGATTGTAGAAGAAATAGCCTGTAGCCACTCATCTCGACATGCAGCAGAACTTTGCGGATAAAACCATGAGAGTTTGTAAATCAGAAACATACACATTCAATTGTATGAATTTGTTATGGGGCATGAAATAAATAAGGCTCAGTATTCACATGGAGCAAAAAATATTAAAAAAAAATTTGCAAAATATATAAAAATTCTATCATAATTTATTTACACTTTTGTCATATACCAAGTAAGGAATAATTGATAACGGGCTGTTTAATCATAAGAAAAATAAGGCACACCCGAGGTGGTAATGCAGCCACTACGTGAAGCAGATTACACCTCGGGTGTGCATTATTTTTCTAATAATTCAACGGCCCGGAGTCAGTTATTCCGCTTATACAACAGTTACCACACCTCAAAACATTGTTCAGATGATTTATTTCAAGACATTTGTTTGTCAGGTTTTTGTCCTTGTGTGTAGGACTAATTTCTCCTTACGACCTTCCAACCTTTTGTGGATGACCCTGAATACGTTGTTGGATGATTTGAATTCCGATTGCCCAATGATGTTGTATTTGGATTTATGGCGGTTCAGTCCAGCTCTTAGGGAAAGACAACTTGACACTGAATACTCTGCGCTGGACTGGTTTCAGACGGTGGCATAGAAAGCTCGCAGCTGGGCATTTAAAGTGCCTGTCCCCTCTCAATCTACTTTTTTTACCTTAAGCCAGTCGTTAAAAACATTGACAGCCCAATCTGTTGTTTTGTTGGTTTTTCTTCATGTTTTTCACCTTCGAGTCTGTCCAGCTGTTCTTCACTGATTATTTTATGTCTTTTGTTGTTGCCGGCTGCCTTCGATGTCCACTTCCTTTTATTTATTTTTTTCATCTGGACTTTCCAATACTGCTGTTGCCCAGTAGTTGAAATGATCATGTTCATAAATATTAAAATTCACTTTCAAAAAATCTAAATTGTTATGTATATGATATGATATGACGCAGCGCCTGAAAATAGTTCCCAGCTCCTAGCCTATTTTCAGGCGCTGCGTCATATCATTACGCCTGCTGCACCCATGGTGCGGCAGCAAAGTTTCTTGATTATTACGCAGGAATGAGAGTATAGTTCCTAGCCATATCAGCCAAGAAAATCGCAACTTTTCATTTTCCGCCATTCTTAGTACACGATGTAACTACAGAAGAGTCAAGTTTTAAATAGGAAAAATATCGAAACTCTTTGGTCATTTTTTTGAGAGAGATGCTAATGGTCTTGTCCGATTCAGTGATCTATGCTACCGCCAGACCCGGAGTTCGGCTGAATGGATTCAAAAACGGTAAAACTCAACTGTTTAACTCTGGGGGAGTTGTAAAATGAGCCTATTTCCAAAAAAAGTGGAGTATCCCTTTAACTACGCGAAGTGATATGGAACTGTAATGCGGTCAAGACCTGGAACGACTTAAGCCGTGCGCTTCCCTAAAAAGAATTGCACACCTTAGAACGTTCGTCAGCTAGTCAGATTCAGGCATAGCATAGTATAAACCTGTATAACTTTCTTGCTTCTGTGGAACAGAGGATATTTTGAAAAATGACTTTCCCTTGTCCATACAATGTTGTCACTGACAAAAGAACATTCTTTAAAATTTATTTAGTGTACATGTAGGTTTGGTACAACATAAGGGTGAATAAATAATGACAGAATTAGATTTTTTAATTTTTTAATTTTTGTGAACTTTAAGAGTAAATGAATGGATAGCACAAAAAAAATAGCGTCACATCATCGACCCACATGATTTAAAACTCATTAAAGATTCTCACCTGGCAGATAAAATGAAAGATCGTTCAACACTCTCAATGTTCAGCTCATTTTGATACCCCTCTTGACTAGGTTTACTAACCTGAGGAAAATACAGATAATAACAGAAAAAAAGACAATATGAAATTTATATAAATATTGCACTTTTTACTAAAATTATAGATGACAATTGTTTAATTATTTCATTTTAATATGATAAATTTAGAATAAAGATCTCACCTTCATCCCAGCCAATGACAGTACGTTGTTCAGTTTGAAATTGCCCGATGCTACTGGCGTGGTATAAAGAAGACTATCATTTGTCTGTTCAAATACAATAGAAATACATTTTTATAGAGCAAGAAAAAGTAACAAAGGTTTTTTTAATGTTAAAGATATTGAAAAAAAGTACCTGCGCAAAAGTTCACATAAAATAAAAAAAAACACCACAAGTTCTGCCTTTGATTCGATTTTCTTTTCTGTATTCTATATATTCTATTGTTCACTAATACTATCATCTAACATACTAACATCTATGAAAAAATTAAGTCCTATGGTAAAATGAAGCCCTGCACACTGAATAGAGTGTTTCACTAGGAAATATGTCTCATATACAGTTGCATTGTGAATATTGTTTCATGTCATTTTTAATAAAATTGAATGAGAATTGTGACAACTGTCACTTACTAAGAAGAACATTCTCGGCTGCATCACTTTCCTGGAGAGCTTCATCAGGATCCCTTCCTTTAACAAAACCTAAAGAAAGATATATTGATATATTTCAAAAGCATTTACTGTTGCAAATAGTTCAACAAGAGTGAACCGTTGTTGTTAACCTACCCTTCCTGGTTGGACAATCACATGATTCCCAATTAAGCGGCACTGAACCTCATAGAGCTTCTGGGAGTTATCCTGTTTGAAAACAAAAATTTGCTTTTCTCAAGATTTACCAAGAAAAGTTATAGTTATTTTAGAAAGTAAAAAATGTATTCTGAATTACCTCTTGTCTTACGAATTCATTGGCATGATTAGCCACCTCCTTTACTATCACTAGGGCAGCTGTAAAGATTTATAAAGATTTAAAAAAAAAATCCATATAATAGAAGATTCAGATCAGGTTTTCATACTGTATGTATTTAGATGATTTAAAGGTGTGCCTAATAATGGAAGATTTCGAGAGCTTTTATTTTCACCTTCTGCATCTCTGTAGTCTGGAGATTCTTCATCTAGATTGTTCAAATAATCTGAGGAAAAAATTAATATTTAAAAATATTATATATATATATATATATATATATATATATTATAAATATGTCAAGTCTTTAAAAATGTATGCATTTCAAATATTTTTTATTTTATTTTTAAAATAATAGTAAACAATAAGAAGTTGCCATTTCACTAGCTCATTTTTAATAAGAAACTTAATCCAAACTTTTACCCAGAAAACAATCACGTGTTGCAAATGCTGCCTCCATGATGCTGCCTTTAGTTTCAAACCAATAAAAGTTGACTGTAATGTAATTCTAATAATCTACAATAATCCTTAGTTACTTATGTAATCAAGTGCATTAGCATTAATAAATACATTTTTTACATTTTTGTATCATTAAGCCTCTACTGCTTACACAACACAAAACATGTGGCCTGTGGAGCACAAATCAGATTTCTGCTTTGTAAATCTGATTATGTGTTTGCTGTAGTAAAATAAAAGCATTAACGCCAACATACCCGACATACCACACAAAAATGTTCTGAAAGCAGGTCCTTGTGTTTAGATATTTGGATGTTACAACTGGCCATCTGAAAGTGTCCTTGTTTATGGCGTTTGTGTATACATAATTAAATAGATAATATACTATAAATGATCTAAAGGACTTACCTAAGTCAATAAATGTATGAGGTGGCAAGGTGGTACACACGGGGTAAAACCAGCACGGGACAAAAGACACACAGTATTGATACAAATATTTTAGCTAAATTAATATGCTTTTAATAATGTCTAAGTTGATACTTGTTCAAAACAATCACTTTAGCAAAGTTTGTACTATTTTTTGGTTTATTTTGATAAATTAAATAATTCATTTTTGTTCAATAAATATACTGTCATCAAAATATTCATTTAAAAAATACAGAAACAAAATTATTTCAAAAATATATATTCTTGAGACCTTTGTCTCAAAATATACTTAATAATTTAAGCAATTCTCAATTGCTACATAAATCATTGGGAAAAAAAACATAAAATTTTAGATCAAATTAGCGAAGAATCAAATTTGCCGCATTCAAGTCAAGGATCAGCCAAATTTCCACGTTCATCATCAAAAGCCGTTGTTAAGAAGAATCAAATTTGCCGCATTCAAGTCAAGGATCAGCCAAATTGCACGTTCATCATCAAAAGCCGTTGTTAAGAAAAGTGCTTAGCTGAATTTTGTGCCATCTAATGGTTTAAAAGAGAATAAAGTCAAATGCACCTTTTACCCCAGTGTGACTTTAGACCCGTTGTATCCTAGATAATATAGATTTATTCTGTATAATATTAAATTAAATGTCTAATACTTCCATAGTTCCATTTAAGATTAGGCAGCTCAGAGAGTGAGGGAGAGCCCACTGCGCATCTGCCAAATCAGACAGTTACAGGTAAAACTGTTAAACTGGCTGACAGTAAAGGAATAGAGGATGCTAGCGTGTGATAAGAAAGATAGACTTTAAATTATTTAATTGGTAATTAAAACAACATATACTGATTAAGCACAAAAGCCTAATTGTATTTACAATATGATTGTAAAAGGTTTGTTATTCATTCTCTATATTAAGATGATACTGCCTCCGAGTCAACCTCTTTATAGTGCCCTCTTTTTTGGTTTGGGCCACTGCCCCTCAAAATGTCTGTGCATGACCCAGCCATACAATTCACCAAACTAAGGTTCAATTCTGATTTACATTTAAATTTTAATTTGAATCTGATTTGATAGTCAGTGTCCTTTTTGCTTGCATATGAAAGATATTCTCTCTCTGCTAATAATGTAAATGACTCAGGGCAGTGTTTCAGAATCATTCAAACTGGTACCTCATGTGTTAAGAATCAATTAATAAAAGGGTTTTTTTGTGTGTGTGTTTTTTGTGGGAATCTACCCGCTACACTGGTTATGCTGTATATTTTTAATAAGCAACATCCAGGCAACTGCGTTGCGCTAAAAACCACTCAGAGCACTTTAGAAACTGCATAGCAATGTGCTAAATAGTCTTGGAGCTCAAACATGAATTGGCTAAACCGACCGTCTGTCAGCTGTCTCACGTCACCAAGGTCAGAGAAATCCCATCACATAGAGCCTCTTTCACCTAGATATGATCATATAGAGTCAGTGTCTGTTCCCCGAATTAGGACATACAAAAAAACTTCCAAACCCATCTATGGGTAAAAATTTAATTGATGTTCAACAAATAAAAAATAGATAATACAAATGAGCAAATGATAAAGCTTGGGTTGCTGAATATTCGATCCCTTACTTCAAAAGCACTTATTGTTAATGATATGATTACAGACTATAACCTAGATGTGCTGTGTTTGACAGAAACCTGGCTAAAACCAAAAAATTACATTACTTTAAGTGAGTCCACCCTCCAAGATTACTTTTATAAACATGAACCTCATCTGAAAGGCAAAGGGGGAGGTGTTGCTGTAATTTATAGTAATATTTTCAGAATTACTAAGAAGTCTAGAATAAAGTCGAAACGTTTCGAGAATAAAGTAGAAACGTACCAGAATACAGTCTTCTGTAGAAGTTGCGTGTGTGTGCATTCATAATGGCGAGCGTCCACTGGTGCATAGGACGTGCTTCCAATTCTGAATTTTTTGTGTGTGTTTCTCAAATATAATATATTATATAATATAACCACTGGTGGTGGTTGAGGAGAGATTCTCTGAAATGATTGTAAAGCGCTTTTAAGTGTAGGCCTACAGTAAACATATGAAAGCGCTATATAAATGCCTCATTCATGCATTCATTCAGCTGGATATCTTGATCCAGTCTGAAAAGTGTTTTCGCCTGTAGGCTAAAGTCTATTTCGGCGCAATATATTTTATAACGTCCTATAGCCTATGCCATATGTTGGTAGATTTTCCTTTTCTTGAAAGGCAAGATAAAAGTAAAGCTATTATTTTGTGTAGTTCCAGTTCACACACACATACACACGCACGCACACGCCTGTGCGGCAATGTGAAATAACGGCAAGCACACACGCAACTTCTACAGAAGACTGTATTCTCGAAATGTTTCGACTTTATTCTCGAAATGTTTCGACTTTATTCTCGAAATGTTTCGACTTTATTCTCGAAATGTTTCGACTTTATTCTCGAAATGTTTCGACTTTATTCTCGAAATGTTTCGACTTTATTCTCGAAATGTTTCGACTTTAATCTCGAAATGTTTCGACTTTAATCTCGAAATGTTTCGACTTTATTCTCTAAATGTTTCGACTTTATTCTCGAAATGTTTCGACTTTAATCTCGTAATGTTTCGACTTTAATCTCGAAATGCTAGATTTTTTTTATTTTTTTTTTACGTTTTTATTTTATTTTACGTTGCGGTTCAGGGCTTCCGTACAATATAGTAACAGTGGCTTGTATTAATATTTATTGTATAGGCTTTTCTAATCAATTCGTGCAACTAAACACAGATATGTATGTGTGTTCATGTTTAATATTTCCTCCATAATTACGTATATACTGTATTGTAATATTTTTTTTGTTAGGTCTGTTACCTTTGTCGGAAGTGTGCAGTAGACACACCCACATTAACAATTTCAATATATGACTTATCCTTTCCGAAAAGACCATAAACATTACAGACAACATCTGAAGTAACAATTAATTTACATACATATATAGTAAAACTAATCCTGTGAGACTGAGACGCTGCAAATCGGGTGATTTTAGATCAACGATTGGCTGTAAATCAATGATGCCCTCTGTCGGTAGGGAATTGTAAGATGGCCGCTCGAACACTTCCGGTGGCTTCACCGCCTAATGGCAGTTTAGAACGCAATGAACAATTCAGTCATTATAGGCCTACAAATCAGTGCTAGCAACTGCAGTGAGCTAAAACCTCTTACCTCTTAACCTCTTACGTGTACCAAAACCACACTTACTGCATGTTGTGCTAAATACCATCCAGAATACCTTAGCAACCGGATAGCAACAACCTGCTAACCATCCACAATACCCTAGCAAACTGCACTACAATGTGTTACTAATTGAAACACCACATAGAACAACACAACCTGGCCAAAAAAATTGTTGCAACCAAGTTCATTTCAGTTCAGTTCAATAACTGTGTTAAGTTCATCAATTGTGAAATTAGTTCAATTAATTTATAAAGCAGCTTTGCAGAAAACAGTGATGTCATCTTCCAGCTCAGTTCAGATCTCATCCAAAAGTGTCAGTTCAGTCAAACACACATTGCAAAGTGCTAAAAAAAACACACTAAAAACACCTTAGTGACAGCATGGCAACAAGCCAACACACTGGCAACTGCACCACAAGCAATGTGCTGAAAAAACTACTCAGAAAACCTTAGCAACCACATAGCAACACCCTGGAAACCACCCCACAATAACCAAAGTGTAAAAATTCTCACCAGTTAGGAGGAGTTGATATTGGGGAATCCTCTGGATAGGTTTAAGCATGTAATGTTTCACTGCGAGGTTAGCGCAGCACGGATTGCTCTGTATCATTGAGAAAGTAAGACAGAGAAAGAAAGACAGAAGATTAATTTTTGTTAGTACCCTAGTGAAAAAATTGTATACTTAAGCACAATTTATTCATATGTATTTTAGTATAACTAAATGTATTTGTGGCCCACTATAAATAGGTATAATTAAAGTCTGTTCAATTGGAACAACTAATTTTGTACTAAATGCATTTTAGTTGCACCTAATAGCGAACATTTATCTAGGTTAAAGTTAGAGCGGCCATGCCAGACGGATAAGTCTTCAGCATTTATGGTGTTTACAAGTCATGTCAGAAAGAACGTATTTACGCATTTAAATGTACATTAAACATCAGCACAACTCGTAATTATGAGTTTTGGTAACTTGGGTTTCCGAGTTAGGTGCGTGACGGTGAGAAAACAGGTCAGAGTCTGCCCCAGTGAAAAAACCTATATTATAACCTAATATTATAATTAAACTTTATTTGGAGTTCTTCTTTATTACACAATGCATATTTCTTAATATTAGCCTAAAATGTGTTTAATATCACTATTATTAAGGATAGTATGATCACTATATAATTTAAATGCAAGATATTTAAAGTGTACCTAAAGTATAGGCCTACTTGCAATAGTTCCACTTTAGCACAATCAAATATACTTCTTTAGTTGGACCTCAGCATTATTTACGGATAATTAAAGTGCATTTTGTACAAAATGAGTTGTTCTAATTTAGCAGACTTTAAGTAAACCAATTTAGTATTCCAATTGCAGGGTATTTATATTACATAAGTAAATAAATATGTAACTGCATTTGAAGTATACTTAGCATAAAATAAATGTATTTCAAATACATTTTAGTATATTTATTTTTCACTAGGGTAGTTTTTAAGAATGTAAAAAAAAAAGAAAAAAAAGAAAAAGAAAAAAAACACCCAAGAGACTATTCACATCACTACAAAGGCATTTAGGTATGAATTAAAAACAGGTCGGAGTGGTTCTAATACCTCAAACTCTTTGACGACTTTGGCAAATGCTGGGTTTTTCCGGCAATGCTCTTCTAGAAGTGCCACATTCTTGTCGAACTCACAAATATAATTGGAGTACATTTTGAGATAAGGTCCTTTCTTCACAAATATATCTGCTACACCACAATGCTTGTTCCTGTTTGAACAAGGAAACTTCTATAAATAGACTAGTTCACATAAAAATACAATCTGGCATCATTGTTTACACATGTTGTCTAAACCCATGGAACTTGAGATCATCCATGGAACTCAAAAGATATTTTGAAGATTGCCCTTTTCGAATCATTCAGACCAGTTTTGTGAACAAGATCAACTTATTTAATTGAAAAGACTCAAAATAATGTTGACCCAAAAGGACAGAGCAGGCCAATTCATTTTTAAATATTCATTTTTAAATAAACCCTTTAGTTTTTATCAATAATTTGGTCACACTTTAGTTTAGTTTAATTCTCACTAACTACGACTTTTGCCTCAATAAACTCCTAATTACTGTTTATTAATAGTAATAGTAGTTAGTAAGGTAGTTGTTAAGTTTAGGTATGAGGTATGATTGAGGGATGTAGTATATGGTCACGCAGAGTAGGACATTAATATGTGCTTTATAAGTAGCCTACTAATAAACAGTCAATATCTTAGTAATATGCATACTAATAAGCAACTAGTTAATAGTGAGAATTGGACCCTAAACTAAAATGTTACCAAAAATTTTGAATGCCATTTATTTCAATGACTTAATGAAAATTACTAGTCATGTCTAGTTTCCAGACCTTTTCTGGGCAAAATGCTTTAAGGAATTAGACCCAATGAGTATATATAGGTCAATGATGTGATGCTCATATTTGTCACTACAATTCATAAATACAAAGAGTTGAAAACACATTTTCTATGACAAGCAGGGGCACTGTAACGTGAGGGAAGGTTAGGATGATTCCAAGGGCCCTGGTCAGAGAGGTGGCTCAACGGGACATCCTACCCATTTTTAAGAACATTTTTTTTCTTTTAAATGCCACTGTTATATGCCATTGACCCATTTATCTGATTTCTTTCACTAGCCTAGCTATAACAAACATGATGTGGTTTTCAACAGTTTCTACAGTGACAATTTCCATGTAATCACAGCAAACCTACAAATGCACTGTACAGCTTCAGTAAGGCTGACTTCCCATTGTTTAAATATACATAAGAAGGTATGCAAGATTGCTGCTTTCTGGTATCTGTTGATGTTGGTGCAGTTGCATTACCAGTGAGCAACCCGTTCTTCCAGCTCGTTCAACAGGTCGCAATTTAGCTCGTACAGCTGAGGCAAAGAACACAAGATCTGGTTCACGACTCGCTCATCGATTACGGCTTTTCCCGCCTGACAGGAGGCCTTCAGTACCGCTTCACGAAAATCCTGCAAGGTTTAGGGAAATGAGATTAAACTATAGAAAAGTAAATCATTATTTTAGGAGTCACTATAATGACATTTTACCATTGGTAACAACAAAAGCACTGATAATGGCCAAAGTCTTTGTTTCTTAACACAGTAAAAACACCATGATATAGGCTATATACGGCCAGAATAATTCATCCACACCAGAAGAATTCATCACATTTTTATGGGTTCAGAACGACATGAGGGTGAACTCATTAAGGAAACAATGCCTTAACTTGGTTTATTTACTCAGTACACAGATTCTGAAATGGAAATGGCCCTGAAAAACTAAAGCCATTAACTATTAATAGTTCATGACTTTTTCACATCTAATTCAACTCCCCCACTGCTTCAGCACTCATACATCAATATATAAGAACTTTACTACCACTGAACTTCACTGCCATACACCCCACACATTGAAGCTACTGAATTGCCATTTGATTAAAAAAATTCCAACAAAACACTGATAAATGCAGTAAAATGAACAGATTCCCAACACTGACTGCAAGTAATAAGAAAGTATAAGAAGCAGATGAAGCAAACAAAAGCAGATTTAGAAAAGAACCCATGTGACTGATTAACTCACATTTCATGAAATGGGTGAAAAAGCAGGGCTTTTCTGTATTGTTTCCTACCTAACGTGACTGCACCTAAATCAGTTCAACAAGTTATAGGAAACACTTACTACATGGAGGAGCTTTAGTACTTGCACAAATCTGTGAAAAAGTATAATAAAGAGAAACATAAAAAATTATACATTTATTAAAAGAGGACTAATTTATGCAAACATTAAGATCCATATTGTGACTTTCTTTATTCTCTGGAACACAAAAGGAGAATCTGATGAAACTCTTTTCCAGAAAGTAACATCCACATATCACAAAACTTGACACATGTGGTAACCAGAAATTTAACAAAAGGTTTGATTGGATAAAACAGACTTACATTTTCTCAGAAGACAAGATCTCATTTACAATGTGTTTAGTTTTATTGGTCTTCTTCTCCTCAGTCTAGAAAAAATAAAAAAATATTTAGCTGTAGTTAATTATGCAAACTATGTATAGAACGTATTTATAAATTGCACTTGACCGTTTTATCTTTGCATATATGCTGTTCTGTAATATTTCTATAAATATATAACATTTATCTTTTAGGAATAATGAAGTGTTATATCTTATAAAGTGTTGGATGATTTCATAACATTTAGGGTGCTTTCACACTTGAGTCCCCTTTAAAAGCTCAGATCCTAGTAATAGTAATAATGGGGACCTCTCTGTGTTCATATTGTTGCTATTTTAAATCTACTGGTGAAATCAGGCAATATGAGAACTAGCAATTATTTACTCCATTTACTATTGAACATACACTATGTTAAGCATTCCATGCAGTGGTTTAATAATATAATTAAATATCTTGCGGGCTTAACACAAACATACAAACACAGATGTGTCTCTCTCAGAGTTTGGAAGCGGTTGAAATCACAGACAAGTGCATGTCATGAATAAATAATTTGGAGAGATCTGCCAGCAGAAGCAGGACATGATGAATGTACAGAGGTATCTGATGACCAAAATAAATTGGAATTTACAATGGATTTCACAATGTAGGCTATGTATGTTTTTAGTGAATATCATTAGCTGAGAGCGAACCATACTCTGGCCACCTCCTGAGATAGTCTTGGTTCGGTTTGCTTTAAAGGGGTCTGAGATCATTTGGAGTGTTCACATATGGGCCCAAACCCTGCTCAGAACCCTGAAAAGGACCAATTGTGAAAACACCCTTAAATATTTCTTAACCCCTTAACTGTCACCGTCCCGTACACTAAGTTTACGTCACTATATTACAATTAAATCCTAATTTAATCATGACAAACTATATATAGTTGGAAAGGTCTAAGACTCCTTAATAGATATTTCAGCACTGTTTTTTGTTACAATTTATGCAGGAACAGTAATAGATGAATTTATGACAAGAGCGCACCTCAAAAAATCTACATCATAACAGGCGTTTCTGCCGTTTGTCACAAAAAGTCGACGCACACACTTTTAATAATTGAAACTTTGGTTCTCTTACGAGAGGACTCTCGTACTGCGTAAGATATCTTACGCTAGGGGAAAATCCTTTTTCCGCGAGATATTGAAGCCAAAAATTATCCTTAATTTTGTAATAATGCAAAACGCGTTGCGGCAGCATGCAGACATAGGCGAGGCAGCTCGCGCGCCTATTGGCTGCTCTGCGGCAACTGCAGCAGCCTATCGAGCGAGGCCTGGCGTGACGCCAGACCCAATCAGGGCACTTCGCGCCCGCTGCGTCACGTCCCGCCGAAATGGGCGTGGTCTAGGCCTATAAATACCGCTCGCAGGCAGCTATTATCTGATTTTTCATCCTTCAAGCGAAGCACACGCATCGCTGGAGCTGGATAAGAAGCCGCGCCGTCTGAGAGAGAGCATCTTCAGCGGGACGAGTCACTGAAGTCGCTGGCCGCGCCGCCTTCCTTGCCTTCCTGCTGCGCTATCCGGCGTTATATCCTTTCTCTGCTACTGTGTTTATGTATGTGTGTGTGCTCGCCGCCGCGACACACACTCCCATTGCACTAAAAGAGCTGGGCGTCTTTTTCAAGACGCCCCTTTTCCTGATCACGCAGCTCTCGCGCTCGCTGACGGCGACTGCCCTCACTGCGAGCTAGTTGCTGCCTATGGTGACTCTGAGGACTCACCTGGCATCCTTCTCCGAGACTGCTCCTCCCCCTGTGGCTCAGTGGCGGAATCATTGGTTTTCCTCACGAGAGACCGGAGTTCGAATCCCGGTCTAGCGGCAGTTAAAATTATGCCGCCAATGCTTCGCTCTGTCAGTTCCCTGAAAAGCGACTGCAGATGTGCATTTTGCAGCCAACGAGCGCGTTGCACAACCCGCTCGCCTGCACCCAAACACCGTTTCTATGGTTTCCGTGCGTCACTGGCGAAAGGAGAAAAGAGCGTTTCTGGTCCCCCCGCGGACGGATCGACCTCCTCTTTCTCGTACATTTCTCATTCCCCTCTGAAGTTCGGGCGACTGGAAATGTCAGTATTGCAGTGAGCAAGCCTGTTGTAATACACGCATGCCTGCAACCAAACGCCAGCACGTTGACGCTCTCTTATAATACTCGCGCTAACTGAGTTACAATGTGTCTCCCCCTGTGGCCCAGTGGCAGACTCTCAGGTTTTTGCACGCGAGAGACCCGCGTTCGATCCCCGGGTCTACCGGCAGATAAAATTATGCCGTCAATGCTCGCTCTGTCAGTTCCCTGAAAAGGCGACTGCAGATGTGTATTTTGCAGCCAACGAGCGCATTGTACAACCCGCTCGCCTGCACCCAAACACCGTTTCTATGGTGTTCCGTGCGTCACTGGCGTAAGGAAAAAAGGGAGTTTTTCTGGTCCCGCTGCGGACGGACCAACCTCCTTTTTCCTATACATTTCCCATTCCCCTCTGGAATTCAGGCGACTGGAAATGTCAATATTGCAGTGAACAAGCCTGTTGTAATGCACGCAGGCCTGCAATAAACGCCAGCATGATTGACGCTTTCTGTTTCTATGGCAACTTCTCGCTCGTTCAGTTCCAGTAAATGTGACTGTTCCAGTGTTTTCTGCAGCCAACAAGTCGGTTCTGTCACCCGCTTGCCTGCACACACATGCCGTTTTCACGGCTACCCAGATAAATCCCCAAAAGAGTGTATTTTCTGGTGTCCCGGCCACGGCCGATGGTGTCTCATGTGTAGTAAGAATGCCCACTGCCCAGTGCCCATCCCTACACACAAGCACAGCCTGTCATACAGGGCTCGCGCACATAAAACCGACTCAGATCGGTCGCGCTTCAAACATGGTGAATGTGCCCACTACCCAGTGCCCACTAACACCGCGTTATGCATGTCTCACGGTTTCTGTAAAAACGAAACCAACGTGCACTCGCTTCACGCAAGCGAACGATGCTTTCGGTGTGATAAATGTGCCCGCTGTCCCGCGCCCACATCCACGCATAGACATGACAGTTCCCACGGGAACCGCCCAGCCCTCCCCCTCGCGGTTGACCACCGCAGAGGAGTCGAGCGCGGGCAATCTGCCCGCTGTTATCAGCGCGCCCCATGCCTCAAATGTCACGAGCGCGATGCTTGTGTTGCAACACGCCGAAGCTTCTCCATCGCTGAGCGAGCGGAGCGCGCTTCGTATTCAACCCCTAGCTATCCATGCAGACGCATGGGCAAAGCTGCCCGGGGTTTTTCGAAGTGGGTGCTGAACATTATAAAAAGAGGCTATTCGCTGCAGTTTCGCCGACGCCCTCGCCGCTATGTGGCGCGCGTCGAGACCACGGTAAAAACAGAAGTAGCACATTTACTTCGAGCCGAAGTGGCGAAACTATTGAGCAAAGGGGCCATAGAGCCTCTCTCTCAAGTTCAGAGCGAAGGAGGGCTATACAGCAGATACTTCCTGGTACCGAAAAAAGACGGGGGTCTCAGACCCATACTAGATCTAAGACAACTGAACAAAGTGCTTGTGAAGCGACAGTTCAGGATGCTCACGACCAGACAAATCCTTGTGCAGATTCGCCAAGGAAATTGGTTTGTGTCAATAGATCTGAAAGACGCGTATTTTCAAATACAGATAGCGTCACGTCACAGGCGATATTTGAGATTCGCCTTCGAGGGCCAGGCATATCAGTACACAGTCCTGCCGTTCGGTTTGTCCCTGGCACCCCGTACATTTACGAAGTGCATGGATGCGGCGCTCGCACCCCTCAGAATGAGAGGCACGCGAGTACTGAACTATCTGGACGATTGGCTGATTCTAGCGCAATCTCGCGCAGTGCTCATAGAACACACGACCATTTTACTCGATCACCTCGAGGATTTGGGTCTCAGTGTCAATTGGGCGAAGAGCTCTCTGTCACCCAGTCAGAAGATATCTTTCCTGGGCACAGAATTGGACTCGCTGTCCATGATAGCGCGACTATCACCACAGCGCGCGGTAGACATTCAACGCACAGCAAACTCGTTTCGCTGCGGCGCGTCTGTCCCGCTCAAGAAATTTCAGAAGATGCTAGGTCTCATGGCCTCAGCATCGTCAGTGCTCCAGCTGGGCCTGCTCCGCATGCGCCCGCTGCAGTTTTGGCTGAAAGCGCGAGTCCCACGCAGAGCGTGGGCATCCGGTTCGCTTCGCCTCAGGGTCAATCAGAAGTGCGTCACAGCTCTGAAACCTTGGAGAGCGAACGACTGGTACCAATCAGGTGTAAGCCTGGGGACTTCCTCGAGGGTGAAAGTGGTGTCCACGGACGCGTCCACCTCGGGATGGGGAGCGCTGCTCGAGGGCAGACCGTTCTTCGGCCAGTGGTCGGAACGGAAAAAGCTCCTGCACATAAACTGCCTCGAAATGCTGGCAGTAGACAACGCGCTGACGCGTTTTTTGTCCCCAAATAAAAGGACGCCACGTCTTGGTCCGTTCGGACAACATGTCTGTGGTGTCCTACATAAATCGCCAGGGCGGCCTCAGGTCCAAGAACCTGTACAGGCTGGCAGAATGCCTCCTGGTATGGGCTCAGTGCAACCTGCGCTCGCTCAGAGCAGCGCACGTGCCAGGGCTCCTGAATATAGGACCGGACAGACTGTCCAGGAACAATGTTCCGGCAGGCGAGTGGTCTCTACACCCACAGACAGTCCAACTGCTGTGGAAGAAATTCGGCAGAGCGGAAGTAGACCTGTTTGCGTCTCAAGAAAACACTCACTGTCAGGAATTTTTCTCCAAGAGCAGGAACGCGCTGGCCCATGTGTGGCCCCGCCGCCCGCTCTATGCTTTTCCCCCCGTCTCTCTCCTGCCTCAGGTGATAAAACGGATCAGGGAAGAAGGATGCTCAGTATTGCTGGTGGCACCGTTCTGGAAAAACCAACCTTGGTTCCCAGTCGTGATGCAGTTAGCAAGTACTGCCCCGTGGCCAGTACCAGTGAGGAGAGACCTCCTCTCACAGGCCCACGGCTCGATCTGGCATCCTCACCCGGAACTATGGTCCCTTCATGTCTGGGCCATCAACGGGTACATGTTGGACTCCCTAAAGGAGTATTAAACACGATCACGCAGGCTAGAGCTCCGTCTACGAGACGACTCTACTCCTCGAAATGGTCAGTGTTTTCGGGCTGGTGTTTTCCTTCCTACAAGAGCTGTTGGATGAGGGCAGGGCCCCCTCCACGCTCAAAGTTTATGTGGCGGCTATAGCAGCGTTCTCAGGAACAACGCTTGGTCAGTCGATAGGAAGGAACGATTTAGTCATCCGCTTCCTTAGAGGGGCTAAGAGACTGAATCCTCCCAGACCTCCCTCAGTCCCCGTATGGGACCTTTCTACGGTTCTGGAAGCCATGAAAGGTGCGCCATTTGAGCCTTTACAGTCAATTGATCTGAAACACCTGTCTTTCAAGATGGTGTTTTTGCTGGCTCTCGCTTCAGTGAAGCGCATAGGGGATCTACACGCGCTCTCTGTGAGCGCGGCGTGCATGGAGTTTGGGCCTAATGACTCAAAAGTTATACTCAAACCTAAACACGGTTATGTTCCAAAATCCCTCAACACACCGTTTAGGGCGCAGGTTATCTCCCTGTCAGCCCTACCGGTCCCTGATGAGGAAAGAGACGCGAGCCTCCTTTGCCCAGTCAGGGCATTACGAGCTTATGTGTCTCGCTCGTCTGTTTTCAGACAGACGGAGCAGCTCTTTGTTTCATTTAGCGGACGTTCTAAGGGACTAGCCACGTCGAAACAGAGCCTATCCAGATGGATAGTTGATGCTATAGCGCTGGCATACGCCTCCAAGGGCATGCAGTGCCCGTTGGGTATCAGAGCGCACTCCACGAGAGGCATGGCCTCTTCGTGGGCCTGGTCAAGTGGGATTGCCTTGCAAGATATTTGTATGGCGGCAGGCTGGGCCTCCCCGTCTACATTTATAAGGTTTTATAACCTAGAGGTTCCCGCCCTGCAGGCCAGGCTGCTGTCGGTCTAAGTTTACCAGTATTATCTGACCTGATGCGATCAGCTCAGAATGCTGCGTCTACTGAGCACAGCTCAATGTTCGACAGTAAAAAGTAGCAGCACGAGATTTACATTTACATTTACATTTAGTCATTTAGCAGACGCCTTTCTCCAAAGCGACTTACAAATTAGGACAAAATTCAGCGAGTCATCATAAAGAGGCAAAAGCAACAACAACGCAAGAAGTGCTCAAAGTACGAAGTTCAGGTATTATTCAGAGTAGCATAAGCCTGATAAGTGATGTTACAAAGGGAAAGGAAAACATTTTTTTTTTTTTTTATATAAGGTTAAGTGCTCACGGAAGAGATTGGTTTTCAGCTGTCTTTTGAATGTTGTCAGGGATTCTGCATTCCGGATGAGGGTGGGGAGAGCGTTCCACCAGCATGGAACTGTGAATGAGAATGTTCTGGAAAGTGATTTTGTGGCTTTCTGTGATGGAACCACGAGACGTCGCTCGTTGACCGATCGTAGGTGTCTGGTAGGGATGTAGACTCGTAGGAGTGAGTGAAAGTAGGAGGGAGCTGAGCCTGTGATAGTTCTGTAAGCAAGCGTCAGTGCCTTGAACTTGATGCGAGCAGCGAGAGGTAGCCAGTGCAGAGAGATGAACAGAGGAGTGACGTGGGCCCTCTTGGGCTCGTTGAAGACAAGACGAGCTGCAGCATTCTGGATCATCTGTAGGGGTTTGGTTGCACATGCTGGAAGTCCAGCCAGAAGAGCATTGCAGTAGTCAAGCCTAGAGATGACCAGGGCCTGGACGATGAGTTGTGTTGCATGCTCAGTTAGGAAAGGCCTGATTTTCCTGATGTTGTGCAGTGCAAACCTGCATGATCGAGCTGTCTTTGAAATGTGATCTGTGAAGGTCAGCTGGTCATCAAACGTTACTCCAAGATTTCTGACCGATCTTGATGGGGTGATTAATGATGACTCTAGCTGGATGGTGAAGTCGTGCTGTAGAGACGGATTGGCAGGGAGGACGAGAAGCTCAGTCTTTGCCAGGTTGAGCTGCAGGTGATGTTCCTTCATCCATGTGGAGATGTCCGCCAGACAGCTTGAGACCCGTGCAGCTACTGTGGGATCATCTGGTTGAAAGGAGAGGAAGAGCTGCGTGTCATCAGCATAGCAGTGGTAGGAAAAACCGTGTGCCCGTATGATGTGTCCCAGTGATGTGGTGTAGATGGAGAAGAGGAGGGGACCAAGAACTGAACCCTGGGGAACCCCTGTGGTCAGCTGATGTGCTCTGGATACTTCACCTCTCCATGCGACCTTGAAGGACCTACCTGTGAGATAGGACTCAAACCAGTGGAGTGAAGTTCCTGTGATGCCCAGTGATGAGAGGGTGGACATAAGGATCTGATGATTCACCGTGTCGAAGGCAGCAGACAGATCCAGGAGAATGAGGACTGAAGATTTGGAAGCAGCTTTTGCGATCCGTAGGGCTTCTGTGACTGACAGTAATGCAGTCTCTGTTGAATGTCCTTTCTTGAAGCCAGATTGGTTGACATCCAGCTGGTTGTTTAGAGACAAGAAGGATGTTAGTTGGTTGAAGACAGCTCTTTCAAGTGTCTTGGCAATGAATGGTAGGAGAGAGATAGGTCTGTAGTTGTCTACAAGTGATGTGTTTAGCGTTGGTTTTTTGAGCAGTGGAGTAACCCGAGCCTGCTTGAATGCTGTAGGGAAGGTGCCAGTATGGAGGGATGAGTTGATGATGTGTGTGAGTGATGGTAGAAGTGTGGGAGAGATGGCTTGTAGAAGGTGTGAGGGGATGGGGTCAAGCGGGCAGGTGGTAGGGTGACTGGAGAGGAGAAGTGTAGATACTTCTTCCTCGGTTAGCGAAGAAAAGGAGGACAGAGGGGTATTGGCTGTGGAAGGGGTCGGTCTGGGTTCCTGTGTGTGTGGAGCTGAGAATTGACTGCTGATAGCTGTTGTTTTCTTGGTGAAGAATAGGGTTGGGTATCGGTTGGGTTTTATCCGATACCAGTACTTACTCGGTATTTTTCAAACGGTTCCGGTGCTTAAACGGTTCTTAAACCGGTACTTAAGAAAACGAAACCGCACACACTTTATCAAAAAAATAATACCTGTGTGTGTTTTCTGAAAAAGATTTTCTGATTTCTGATTAAATAAAAAATTGTGCCGTTTAAAAGGCTACTGATGTAGCCGAAAACACTTAAGTTAAGATCAAAAAATTTTCTTCTCATATTATTTATATATATTATATATTATATTACGTATTATATATTATAGACTTTTACAAAACAGAAAAATATCTGACACTGAGCAGAAATATTTAACACACATAGTATAGCCTCATATAAATATACTTGATATACTTCATACTTGATATGCAAGATTTGCAGTTGGCATTAAAATACTAGACTTACCCGAAGAGGAACACTGCAGCTGAACTTGAACTTTAGTCAAGAATGTCAGAGGTTTTGGGTTCTAATCCGCATTCGTAGTTTTTTGTTTGTTGTTGTTGTTTTTTTAAACCGATTATGCTCATCAGTGGTTGTAAATCAAGCAGGGACACTTTGTGTGCATTAGGCTATATTTTTTTATTTAACCAGAACTCTCCGCGCACATACTCATCTGAGACGCGAGCACACACACACACACACACACACACACACACACACACACACACACACACACACACACTCATCTGAGACGCGAGCACACACACACACACACACACACACACAAACTCGCGCACATACTCATCTGAGACGCGAGCACACACACACACACACACACACACACACACAAACTCTACACACACGAGACGCGCGGAACTCTCCGCGCACATACTCATCTGAGACGCGAGCTCACACACACACACACACTCGCGCACATACTCATCTGAGACGCGAGCACGCACACACAAACTCTCCGCGCACATACTAGACGACGCCTCATAAATAGATCGATCTCTGCAACGTATTGAAGCGCGTCCGCGTCCAACGTATTGAAGCGCGCGTGAAGAAAGTGCGGTGTGCGCGAGCCACAAGAATCCGCGCCACTGATCGCAGATCGCTAGATCAGAGCGCTAGATCGTCTCTTATTTAACAAACGAACTAAATGAATGCTCTGCTGGTTAACTGGAGATGTTTTGTTATTGGATCATTCATGCCGCGAGATGTTTTATAGGGGGCGGTGAAAAAAGTCAGGCACCGAAATCAGGCACCGAAAGTTGCGTTCTTATTCGGTCTCGATACTACCGTTTACGTCGGAACCGGTTCTCTATTGGAACCGGGTCTCGGTACCCAACCCTAGTGAAGAAGTGCGCAAAATCGTCAGCAGTTAAGGAGGAGGCGGGTGGTGGTGGAGGTGGACAGAGGAGAGAGTTGAATGTCTTGAAGAGTAATCGTGTGTTGGAGGAGCTGTTGATCTTGTGTGGAAGTATGAAGATTTTGCAGCATGAACATCAACAGAAAAGGAGGAGAGGAGAGATTGATACATACTCAGGTCAGATGCGTCTTTTGATTTGTGCCATTTCCTCTCTGCTGCCCTGAGTTCGGTCCGGTGTTCCCGAAGACCTCAGATAACCAGGGGGTTAGAGGGAGTAGCGCGTGCTGGCCTGGAGGAGAGGGGGCAGATAATGTCTAGAGAAGAGATTAGAGTGGAGCATAAGGTGTCCGTTGCGGTATTCACATCCAGAGATGAGAATTGTGAGGGTGGGGGAAGAGAGGATGACACGGCAGAGGAAAGATGGGAGGGGGAAAGTGAGCGCAGGTTTCGTCTGAAAGTGACTGGTGGTGGGGGTGGTGGTGCAGGGGTAGAGAGTTGTAGACTGAAAGTAATGAGGAAATGATCTGAAACGTGGAGAGGTGTCACCAGGATGTTTTCTGTGGTGCAGTTGCGTGTGTAAACCAGGTCCAGTTGGTTGCCTGATTTGTGAGTACCTGTGGTGATGAGTCGTTTGAGATCGAAAGAGGCTAGGAGTGAGGTGAAGTCTGTTGCATGTGGCTTTTCGAGATGAATGTTGAAGTCACCGAAGACTAGAAGTGGGGTGCCGTCCTCAGGGAAAGTGGACAGCAGCACATCCAGCTGCAGCACACGAGATGTGCCTGGGCAAACTGTGTAAGACCCACATTCCCCCATCAGTTCAGGCCGTACTCCGCCCTGTCTGTATGATGAAATTCGCGTCTCAGCGACGCTGCCATATGTGGAAGAGTGCGGCTTCGCCCCTCCCTCTTCCCGGACTCCCTGTGAGTTCCCTGAGTGATTGTGCACTATATGTACCCCGGGCTTTCGCCCTTGGGTCCTTGGTGTCAGATCTCAGCATGCACGGCGTTTTGCATTGGGTCCCCTAGCGTAAGATATCTTACGCAGTACGAGAGACCTCTCGTAAGAGAACGTACTCGGTTACTAACGTAACCTCGGTTCTCTCTAGAAGAGGGAACGAGTACTGCGTATCTTGCCGTGCATGCACACGCTCTGGTTGCTTCGATGATGAAAAACCAGATAATAGCTGCCTGCGAGCGGTATTTATAGGCCTAGACCACGCCCATTTCGGCGGGACGTGACGCAGCGGGCGCGAAGTGCCCTGATTGGGTCTGGCGTCACGCCAGGCCTCGCTCGATAGGCTGCTGCAGTTGCCGCAGAGCAGCCAATAGGCGCGCGAGCTGCCTCGCCTATGTCTGCATGCTGCCGCAACGCGTTTTGCATTATTACAAAATTAAGGATAATTTTTGGCTTCAATATCTCGCGGAAAAAGGATTTTCCCCTAGCGTAAGATATCTTACGCAGTACTCGTTCCCTCTTCTAGAGAGAACCGAGGTTACGTTAGTAACCGAGTACGTTTTCATGCTAAAAGTTCATAATAAAACATTTAATCTAGTATTTGTCAATAAAAAAATATACAATAATATTATCCTCTAAAAAGTATAATATACATATTATCCTCTAAAATATAATATTATCTTTTTTTATTGCCTTTTTTTATTACATCACATATTTTAGTATAGTTATCATAAATTAGGTATCATTTGAAAGCTTACGATCTCAGAATTCATCCTGTGAAAACTGTTTTGAAATTGGACATTGTGTTACCATAGAAACGGTAATCTAAATTATTTTATCAGGCTCCTCCCCTTTTGGGCATCATCATATTTCATACTTTATGATCAAAATATTTTCTGATCTTGACAAAACACATATTGTCAGAAAGGTCTGAGTCTCAAGGTTCCATATTTTGTGACAGAAGTGATATTTGGACAGAAATTTATTAATTTGTTATGGTAGAATGCATACAGTTAAATTCAATGGAATTCAATCACACCCGGTGGCTATTTTTGGTAATACGCCTAAACAAAATCTCATGGGAACTTCAATTTTTGTGATATCAACTTCAAATTTGGAACACAACTTGGTTAGATATATGGCTTTGATTTTATAGTAATTTTTTTGTAAAACATATTTTGTAAAAAATATATTTTATATAACAGAAAAAATATTAAATAAATTATATTTGATTTAATGTAAATTTAAACTTCCATAACTTTTTCATACTTTAATTTTTTGAAGAGCTTTCACTTCAGCAATAATCTGCTATTTTTTCCCTTTAAAACAAGACCAAACTTGGGTCTATACTCCAAAGCATACTTGAATTACAACCATTTAAGCTTGAATAGTGCATTTTAATGTCCATTCTCAAAAAGGGGGGTGACAAATATCCCATAAATGTGAATACAGTACCTGTTTTTCTCTATTGATGGTGTTATCCTCCTCTTCTGAGCTGCATTCATCTTCTTCCGAATGCATATCCTCCAATTCCTGCACTTCTTCCAACACATTTCTGAAAAGAAATCAAAAAGCCTCCCAGATTTAAAAAAGTATGTGAGTTGAACTGAAGAGGTGTCATCCCAAAAACACTCAATTTCGGTTATTCCCGCCATAATAGCAACAGTACAGAAGCAGAAGAGTCAATAGTAATGTCTCAGAATCTGTAGTATGAACTAGATGTCGGTCGAAGGTAAAATGATTCCGCAACACCTGTTTAGAATGCTGCACCCATTCTTTAAATTCCATGTCAAACAGGTGTCACATAAATCAAACTAAACTTCTTCACTTTGTACTTACCTAAAGTTTTGTTTTTGCTGTTAGCCAGGAAGTGTCTAATTATTGAAGTATAAACAAGAAAACAGCCCTAAATCAAATTAGACTGCAAGTAAATATAGTCCAGGCTCATTTCCAGCGAAATCTGTTTGTATTTGATATTGATTAAATCTAAATTAATTATCTAAAGAAATTACATCCATACATTTTTAAGATTTGCTTAAGTGTCCAAATACCTTTTGGGGCCATTGTATATTTTTAACCAAGACTAGGGGATTTATTATTATTGGTATAGATTTTTAATTAAATTTATACATTTGTAAATTTGATGGTATAATGTCTGTCCCTCCATAAGGCCCATAAACGTCAAGGATTTTTACTTTTTTCTAAAACATTAAAGCCTTCGCCAAAAACGTTGCTTTCCTAATTAAATATGAGTTATTTTCAGCAAATAAATTAAAATTTTAATTCCAATTCTATATTTTGCAAATCAAATTCAGTACTTCATTTTGCTACTTCAGTTCAAATTCAGGAATGAAATTTCCTCATTTCAACTATTCAACTTTCTCAATAATTATTCATCTGTTTCGACAAAAATTTTACCTTTTAAGAAACTGCTGCTTTTTGGTGTCTGCACAGTGTTCAGGGAACACATCTGGAATTTCATAAATACCATCATCCTCATACATTGTTGACTGATTTTGGTATTTATCAGCATCTTGTGCCTTTGTAGTGCTAAAAGGAGGCAGGTTTTCATATTCTGGGATATCTTCATATGCATGTTCAGATTCACCAGAATTCTCGAGATGTTTTGGAAGATCTTCATCTACACTCTGCTCAACTTGAGGTATATTCGCATCAAGGTGACCATTGTGCAGTGACACCAGTGAATGAGAGCAGATTTCACATTGGCTTTCCTCTGTATCCACTGACTGCTCATTCATAACTGGAGTGAGATCAAGGGCCTGCCCACTCTTGACAGATAACTTGGGAACCTTTTTGACACGGTCAAGGTCCATGATCCTTAGAAAGGAGGTCTTACAGAGGCCATCAGGTTTATGTATATCTGCTGAGGATAAGGACTTTGATTTAGGCTTGAGAGTAAATCCGGTCTTCTTTTTTGGCACATCACTTGCTTGGTTCTGATTGGCAATTTGTCCTTCAAATGCGAGAGGGGGATTTCCTTCAGTATTTTTTTTCGCATTAATGTGACCATCATTTCTCAGTGGACCTTTGAATGCCAGAGTCTTTTTAGGAAGTCTATCTACTGAAAGTTCTGTAGACCCAATGTTATTGTGCCTTCGGACATCAGGTTGAGGTTTCTGGGATGACTTCTTCAGATGGGTACTGCTTGATACCTCTGGAGATACATACAGATTTTGTTCTTTATTTTCAGTCCCCTGTACACCAAATTGCTGGGTTTTATTTTGTTGCAGCTGAGGGATTTTCTGGCGTGGGACAGGTACTGGGGTGCCCTGGCTGTTATGGGTACATTTAAAGCTCCTTATGGCCTGAGGACCTTTGTTCTCTCTAGAATGTCTTACAGCATTGATGTTCATCTTGTTAGGACTTTCTCTCCATAATGGATCTGAATTGTTTACATCAACAGGCAAGACAGTGAACTTGGTAAGGCCTGCTGACTCCTGATGGATAACATTGGGTTGTTCCATCTTATTTTTGCGCTGCATGGCTACTGGTGGTGCTTTCTTAAGAGGCTTAGTAGGGGGCGGACTATAATGCACACTACATTTTAGAGGCTCTGGTGTTTGGCCACTATCAACAGATGAATTAACGCTAGAGACTATGTTTTTTTGGTGTTTCTTGGTCGTTTGCATCTCAGAACCACTATGATTCGCCTTCAAAGGCTCCTTGTTCTGGATCTGGGATGTTTTCTGAGAATTTTCAATTGGATGGAGATTATTGTTATTGAATGAGTGTCCAGAGATGCAGTTTGACAAAATAGGTGTCACCAAATGCTTTTCTTCCTCCGGTGTTCTCAGCGGAGGTTTGGATGAACTCTTTCTGGGACTTTCTGTATTTCCTGCTTTACACGGATCAGGACTGGTCCCATGTTGATTAACATTTTGGTTGTTTTCCTTCGGTGAGCAATCAGCACAATTTCGGTCATTGCATACACAGATTGGAATTATGTAATCCCACTTTGGCTTGTTGTTCCCAGTGTGCATTCCATTTCTGAAATTTAGAACGCCAACATTCTTTGTGATGTCAGACTTTTCTTGTAAAATAGGTTGATGGACCTCCTTGGATGTGAGATGTTTTGAATTGAAAGGAGAGGGAGGTTTGAAAAGGTGTGGTTTTGGTGCTACTTCAGGCTTAACTTTACTTTTAACAGCTGGTGAGTTATGTTGGTAAACACACAACTTGGAAGCAGGTGGCTGTTCTGTTTCCACTGGTGCTGGGAGAACCTTTGGTTTTGTAGCCAACGGTGGTTTCTGATCACCCACTGAGAAAAAAAAAGCACATGGAGACAGAAAAACAAGGAAAGAACACTCTGGTTGAAATACAGTTGACCATTAAACCACATTTTGTCCCTGAGACACTTTTTCATGGAGTTGACTAGCCCTAAAACAGGCAACATGAACCACGAGTTACACAGTTTTATTGTCTTTTTTGGGGCATAAGAACCCCAAAATATTTTGAATATTAAAAAATATTTTGAATATTAAAAAATATTTTGAATATTAAAAAATATTTTGTAAAATATATATTTTATATAAAAGAAAAAATATGAAAACAAGACCAAACTTAGGTCTATACCCAAAAGCATTCTTGAATTACAACCATTTAAGTTTGAATAGTGCATTTTAATGTCCAATCTCAAAAAGGGGGGTGAGAGTTAAAGGGTAACTCTCGCCAAAATGCAACCTAGGCTCTTTTTGTTAATCTACCCGAGGCAAACTTTCGTTTAAAAGCATAATTAGAATGGAAACGGCACTTTTAAGTTTGACCGTATTTTCGTTTTAGGTTAAAATGCCTTGTGAATGGGGCACTTTTATGATAGCATCAAAAATCACTATTTTTAAAACACTAAGGAGGCTCGATAAAACATCAAATTTGCTCGAAGTATCATCACTAGGGGCTCTACACATGAACGCGAGCATTGAGAACATTGCTTGTGTACACAGAGTTTACTAAAAAGAACGATTTTGAACAACTCGCTGTAGCTGTGTCTGCCGGCATTTTGACAGTCAAAAATAGTCGATTTCCGAATGCGAATGAACTGACTCTGAATTTTAGTATTGTTTCTTATATGAGGATCCTTTTTCAAATACAAGGTCAATATTGATTTTCACTAACGAGAAAACAACAAATTATCCGTGAATTTATATTGAACTAAGCTTAAGGAGCTTTCCATCTTTACTCTCCTCCCTGTTACGGAGATCGACTATTTTTGACTGACAAAATCCCGGCGGACGGATACACAGTGAGTTGTTCAAAATCTTTCTTTTTATGTGTCTTTATCGTATACTTTGTCTACTTTTTATGTCCTTCTCAGAAATAAACTTAAAATTGCACTTTAGTATACATATTTGGTCTGTACTCTTAAACGTATAATTAAGTATTCTAAGTATACTGTACATTCCTCCAATGTAGTGATCAATGTAGAAACTGAAAATGACACCACCTTAAAAGTGTTTACACTTTTGATTGAGTAGCCTATTAATTACTTTTTCTTTTTCACTTAGTTTTCAAACCTACATTGTTTGAAAATATTGATTTATGAAGAAAACAGATATGTTCCTAATTCTGAGTATGCAGGGTTGCCAACTTTTCAGTTTAGCTCGGAGTGAGACTTCTCCGACGGGGGGGCTAACGGGGGGGGGGGGGGGCTAACTGGGGGGGGGGGGGGGGGGGGGATGGGGCAGGCAGGGGCCACTTGTGCTTTTAGGGGGCACACCTTTAACATTCATCTTAACCTATTTTCAGTATTATTTCAAGTCATTTTTCACCATGTCATGCATGACTGCAATCTCTAGAAAAAGCTAATAAATAATATTAGCTAAGCTAATAAAACAATTTCAATTCAAATGAATGTTTCATTATGTTTAATTGTAGTGTGATATAATGATCAATAATAACACATTTTTAGCATCTAAGCACATCTAGGCACTTTTTTACACCTGGGGTGGGCGATATGGCAATAATATCACAATTTTTGTTTTGTTTTTCAGAAAAAATCACGATTTTATCATGATTCTTTTTCATGTTGGTTTTACTATTTTGCATGTGACTGAGCATTACAGCCAAACTAATGTCCCTATTTTAAAAACAAAGCCTTATAACAAAATATAGGTAACAAAATATAAAATAAAAAAGAATGGCAGACATTTAGGTCAAAGTGGCGAAGCTAAAATCTTTGTCACTATTTTCTTTGTTATTAAAAATTAAGAACAGAGATACATATTACACATACACAACTTAATATACAAATGAAATAAACAGTGCTTTATTTTTTCAGCTATAGGTGTATTTAACAGTAGAATTGAAGAAAGTAATTAAATGGACAAATATGAAAATAAAACACAAAAGACTTAAAGTTCTCAGTCAAGAGCAGTGAATGATTTCCTCTGTGTGTTTTGTTGTTTTATTAACATTAACGGCATAGTTCTCCCCCCAAAAAGTCATAATTTACTCTCTTAAGTTGTTTTAAACCTGAATAAGTTTCTTTCTTCTGTTGAAAATAAACGTTATTTGAAAGAATGTCAGTAACCAAACAGTTGATGTACCCCTGTGACTTCCATAGTATATTTTTTTCCTACTATGTATGTCAATGGGGACCAGCAACTGTTTGGTTTTGGGTGAACTATCTCTTTAAGAACAAGCGGCAGCATGTTTATTATTAGGGCTACTGTCTCTGTAAGAACTGCACGCGACGCGTCTAATATACACGCATATATATATGACAAGCAGATTTTAATTAATTTTCTCTGTTTGCTTTCACTTTAGACATAACCAACTTTGTTTATGTAAACATTGTCTGTATTTGACAGTATTAGCGCAATATTAGACTCACAAGATAACTTAGTCCAGTAACAGGCTTTTAGTGCATGTGCGCGTCGAGTGTACGCGCTCAGTAAAGCGCATATTTGAACAGCGCATCAGCAGCGAATGACATGTTTAACCGGCAAGGCTTTAAAGCACATGCAAATAATGAACTTTTGTGAACTGCAGTGTCCCGTTCCTCTGCGTTAACATTTGATGTGAATATACGTCGTGCTGCAGTGTAGACTATAGATGAAGGCGCCGCAACTGATAAAATGCGCAGTTGTAAGACTTTCCCTCTCTGCCGTGCGTGCGCGCGCTATCGGTTGGTTTGGACGACAGTCTCGCATGCGTGCTCGCTCTAGGTTCTGGGAGATTTTTAACTAATTTGCGCCATAACTAGTGGTCCATCCAGTAGTTAAGAGCCTGAATTGTTTATAGTAATTCTGAAATTTAGTGCACATGAGTGAAAAAAAAATAGAGCACAGAAGAATGTCTATTTTTGCGTGAGATTTCTTTGTTGAGCGTGAGAGCGTGAGATTGAGGCTGAATGCGTGACTGTCACGCGAGATGCGTGAGAGTTGGCAACCCTGAGTATGTGAATTTTTGTGTAGGCTAGTCCACTGGTAGTGTACATAGGAATTTGCTTCAAATCTACTTTACTCTTTCCCCACCATCCATGTTTTCGGTATACGGTAGCGGGCGCTATTACACATCTTCTAGTACAGAATCTCCGGATCAAAACACAGGTGAAGAAGAAGCAGAAAAATAGCTATATATTATAATAAAATGAACTATACTTTGTTTTAATAGTGCTTTTTATATATCGATATAACTATATACAGTATGTAATATTGTGCACAATCTGTCACGCCCACTGGAGCCTCATCAATAGGGTGATAGCATGCGCTGAACCTCTGGAATAAACGAACCCTCCAGAGAAGCTCATGCTCAGAGAGTAGCCATGTTCTATGGCTACTTACATACCCTGAAAGTTACCTTCGTTTTTGGAACCGAAAGTTGAGGTTATCCGCTTACTTACCCTTAAACACACGAGTATGTCACATAACCTGCTTTCTGGAATACCCTCCAGACATAGTCTTTATAAAAAAAAAAAAATCTATTTTCTCAGCTTTTGGTTTAAAATGTTGCTTTTCTTATGAAACGTATCCAATTCAAGTGTTGATAAAAAATTATGCATGAATAAAATGGTCTTAAAATGGAAAAAGTACAGTTAAAGTTAAATTTCAAGTAGCCTATAAAAATGAATTAATACCTAAGAACATAGTATACGTATAGTCAACTATTTATTTATTATTTTTTCACTTTAAGTATGATGTTATGTTTATTTAAAGAAAACTTACAAGTATACTTGAAGTATAAAACTACTAAACTAGTAATTTACTGAGAGTATACTTCAGTGTACTTTCATAAATTAAAAAATGTGCTACAAGCACAGTGCTAGTTCCACACATATGCCAGCATGATGAAACTTGGTGTATTTACTAGTTGTCATATCAACACTATATAGAGAAAAGAATTGCTCCAAAATTAAAAAAAAAAATCTTTGGAAGATATCATTGAACATTTATTTACATTTTTCATCACTGTTTTTTTTTGTTTTTGTTTTTGTTTTTTTGCATTTATTTAAAACTAGACAAATCTGAAATTATATTAATTTTATATCTGTTATTTAACAGTTGAGATTGTTCTTTAATGCTGATCTAACCAGCAGAAGAAACTAGCCGGGTTTAAATCCTAGTTGCGCAGGTGAGGCACGTTGTCATACTGTGTTACAATGAGCCCCTATTAGAACTGCTATTCTATTCTATACTTTTATGAATTCTATTGAGAAACCATGAGAAAAAGGTGAATAAAGACAGAGTCAATGTTCAGAAATTATTCATTATTATTATGTTTTGAACTATGCTGTATATCTGTGTTTTGTGGTGTGTTTGTTTTCAAACTCAAAAATTACTATTTTTAAATATTAAAAATGGCATTATTTTATATGAAAAAGTTAATAATTGTATTTTATTGAGAAAATATTTTTGTTTGACTTGTATATTGTTTTGATTAGATCAGATAACATTTTAATCTGTCATGTTACAACATGGCCCGCTTATACAGTATACACTGTATTAATGAAATAATTGTACTAGACGTGTGAAATTTTATAGCCTACTTAAAAGTATACTTTTATACACTAAAAAGTGGGCCAATTTAGTCCCAAGTGAAACAGCACACTTACAAGTATACTTATAGTACATTGATATTAGTAAGTATACTTAAAAATATACTTGATCTTTACTTTTTAAGTAGCCTATACTTAGTTTTGGGAAGGGGCATGGAAAGTCCCTTGCTGTAATGGAATTCAGCAAGATTTATATAGCCTGGCATATTCTATTAAATTTACAAACAAAAGACCCATTAAAAATATATGGTAGACCGTGAATGGCTGTCAGACTCTTTGATCCAGTGAATATTTCTAAAGGTAGGTGCTTGAACTCGCTTCTTAAAACATATTTTTTTTAAAAAACCCACTTCTAGAGAAAACTCATTTGTTACAGTGTACATCTTATCCGTGTTACAACTAGTCAGTGTCGCTTTGCTTTTGCCTTAAAAAGTCAGTTCAACGAAGTATATAAAATAAACTTTCCAGTGGTGACAGATATGTTTTGCACAGTTTGACTTTTAAATTATATTTGTATTAAAAATCTCTTAAAAGTAAACATCGGCTTACTATTAAAATGGTTGTGACTTAGTATGAATTATCCATGTAAAAAGAAGAAGAAAAAAACTCACCTGTACGCTTCATCGTCCCACAATATTCACTTATTCATGAGGCTATGCGTGACCACTGTCTAGTTTTCTAGAAGCTCAACGATACCATTCAAGGCGACGTTTCCAGTCCAGTTTAATGAGGAAATACTATGAGCAAATTCCTTCAGAGGCTCAGGGAGGGCGGGTTACATACACACGTGCCTTTTTGTAACTAGTAGGGTAGCCTAATTCGCAATTCCATTGAGTGCGTGCCTGGCTATGTTGATCCGCATCAGTGCGAGCTCGGAAAAAGTGCGCATATCGACCGCAAGGGGGCGCTCGCGAGCACCCTTCTGAAACCTAAAATGACAAATGGGACACCCTGTGGTCTCATGGACTTAACGGCCATTGTAAGTCCACAAGACCGAAAAAGTGCATATGAAGTGTGCCATTTGGGACAGAGCCGTATTCAAAGATATGACATAAAATTGAGACTGATAAAATCATGGTCTGTAGGCGCAATTTTAATTAGGCTACATGACAAAGGTGAACGCAGTCATCAAACCTAGCTGTAAAATCTATACTCCAATGTCCGTTTGACAGAAAAACTAAAGGTAAAAGAGCTGGGCTCAGACCAACATGCAGGTTTTTTTCCCCCACATTGTTTTTTTTTTTAATTATTATTATTTTTACACTTTACAGAATAAGGCCTCATTAGTTAACATTTGATAATGTATTACCTAACATGAACTAACTATGAGCAATACATTTGTTACAGTATTTATTCATCTTTCTTAATGTTATTTAATACAAATATTTTGTTCATTGTTTGTTCATGTTACTTCACAGTGCATTAATGTTTAAATGAACATTAACTAACATCAATAAATGCTGTAGAAGTATTGTTCATTCTTAGTTCATGTTAACTATATACTAATGTTAACTAATGAAACCTTATTGTAAAGTGTTAATGATTTTTCTTGTACATAGTTGTCCTCTGTCTCATTTGTTTAAATCGGTCATGGAGGTAGGCTATCCAAAGTTTTATTGAAACTGGTAAATTAACTCATCATAGCTGATTTTATTAATTATTTTATATATATATATATATATATATATATATATATATATATATATATATATATATATATATATATATATATATATATATATATTCAAGGTCAAGGAGATGTTTGATATGCCACAGCCCCACCTAGAAAATTACAAAAATGACAAAGGCATCCAGCCTTTATATGGGCAAAGGCATGTAGCAGCAGCTGGAAAAAAAAGAAGCCATCTCACATCTCATGTTTTTACTGATGAAGTGAAGTGAAGACAATAAACACTGAGTGAAGACAATAAACACATGATTTTAGGCCCATGTGTGTTTTTCAAGCCCTCTCAAGGTATTTATTGACAATAAAGTATATGAATAATGCAGTGCTTATTGACAGCCTTTTTAATGTTTTTGAAAGTCTCTTATATTGCATTTATTTAATAAAAAATACAGTAAAAACAGTAATATTGTGAAATATTATTACAAATGAAAATAATTTGTGAATATGTTTTAAAATGTAGCCTAATTTATTCCTGCGAGTCTTCAGCATCACATCCTTCAGAAATCATTCTAATATGATGATTTGATGCTCAAGAAACATTTTTGATTATTATCAGTGTTGAAAACAGTTGTGCTGCTTATAAAATTGTTTTGGAAACCCTGATACATTTTATTTTTCAGGATTTTTTGATGAAGAAAGTTCAAAGAACAGCATTTGCATTTTACACTGATTTATTTATTAAATGTATAAAGCATTTTTTACATTTTATGAAATCCATGAGGACTTAAAGGAGAACTTGGTAACTTTTTTCACTTAATAAAACTGTCTAGAAATCATTTGGATGGTTAAACAACCTGTTCTGGTGATATTGGTGACTTTCCCCGCTCCCCCCAGCGTTCCCAGGCGGAAAACCAACCTTGCAACTTGCAACACTACCGTCCCGGCAAGTTAGAAATTGGAAGTCTCGTGATAAGCGAGAACTAGAACGAGAACGAGCGCGAACCACAAATTGCTTTACGGCAATTCGACATAAACACACACGCATGTATGATGTATTACCAGATTACCCACCTCGGTAGACATAGCTCCACGCGATACAGTTGGCTTGCTCCGATCAAAACAAACGCACATGAGCAGCGGTAGCGAGGGGGAGGAGGCCGCCGCAAGTGAGTTTTTTACGACTGTGTTGTGAAATATACGCCCCCCCACAGCTGTAGGGGGAGCTCGTGGGGAAAACATGCGACAACAAAAGGGAAAATCAGCAAAGAAGTGACTAGAGTTCGCTAGAGTTACCGAGTTCTCCTTTAATGCACAAGTTTTTGTAGTAGGCTACATAAACCAATGGAAATTAGTGGTTAAACTATATAGCAGTGTATTTGATTTCTTATCAAATTAAAAGCAAGAGATGAGATAAAAAACGTTATTACCAAGCCTGAAGTAGGCTTACCCCAGCAAACACAGTACGTTGTGACGTCGTCGTCAGTTGTGCCTGCTACAGACTGTGCGATTTCGGCAATCCTATCACTACAAATCACACTGCATGACATGGATCTAATAAACTTGGGTACGACATGTATAGACTGTACGATGGTGACACCTATTGAATCATTGGCTGTGTGAGTCCCAATTCAAAGGCTGCATGCGAATGTCGGACTGAGCGTTTAAAAGTTGTTGTTTTTTACATTTTTATTAATCAGATAATTTGAAACCCAATACTTGCGTTTAAAAGTGTAATTCGGCAATTTCTCTCTCTCAGGAAAAAAAAATCCCATCGTCACTGGCGTGCAATGAATTCTGGGGTTAGTCTTGCTTGACCATGCAGTCGATTTGCGCCCTCGATGCGCACTTTTGCGAGTTCCGCAGCAGACTTCATCCCGACAGTCAAAGCTGCGTTACTTCACGAAAGTGCTGACTCAGAGGAAGACTGCGAGTGCTTAGGGTGCCATTTGGGACAGGGCCTTAGCATGCCAAATATCTCACAGGCGTCGGCGACTCGTCTGCGATTCTCTCA